>NW_027445452.1:0-182588 GCF_035582795.1 Mycteria americana | reverse complement strand
TAATGGGGCAACACTCTGTATCTCTCTCTGGCAGAGCCCGGCTGCCAAATTGGAAACGTCCAGAGATTACGCCCACAGGAAAGCTGCCAGCACTGAAAGCTCTAGCTGGTTTTCACTGTCCCTTGGAACTGCATTCGCTGCCACACAGACATTCGCGCTCTGCTAAAGCATTGCTTCGTAATGGGGCAACACTCTGTATCTCTCTCTGGCAGAGCCCGGCTGCCAAATTGGAAACGTCCAGAGATTGCGCCCACAGGAAAGCTGCCAGCACTGAAAGCTCTAGCTGGTTTTCACTGTCCCTTGGAACTGCATTCGCTGCCACACAGACATTCGCGCTCTGCTAAAGCATTGCTTCGTAATGGGGCAACACTCTGTATCTCTCTCTGGCAGAGCCCGGCTGCCAAATTGGAAACGTCCAGAGATTGCGCCCACAGGAAAGCTGCCAGCACTGAAAGCTCTAGCTGGTTTTCACTGTCCCTTGGAACTGCATTCGCTGCCACACAGACATTCGCGCTCTGCTAAAGCATTGCTTCGTAATGGGGCAACACTCTGTATCTCTCTCTGGCAGAGCCCGGCTGCCAAATTGGAAACGTCCAGAGATTGCGCCCACAGGAAAGCTGCCAGCACTGAAAGCTCTAGCTGGTTTTCACTGTCCCTTGGAACTGCATTCGCTGCCACACAGACATTCGCGCTCTGCTAAAGCATTGCTTCGTAATGGGGCAACACTCTGTATCTCTCTCTGGCAGAGCCCGGCTGCCAAATTGGAAACGTCCAGACATTGCGCCCACAGGAAAGCTGCCAGCACTGAAAGCTCTAGCTGGTTTTCACTGTCCCTTGGAACTGCATTCGCTGCCACACAGACATTCGCGCTCTGCTAAAGCATTGCTTCGTAATGGGGCAACACTCTGTATCTCTCTCTGGCAGAGCCCGGCTGCCAAATTGGAAACGTCCAGAGATTGCGCCCACAGGAAAGCTGCCAGCACTGAAAGCTCTAGCTGGTTTTCACTGTCCCTTGGAACTGCATTCGCTGCCACACAGACATTCGCGCTCTGCTAAAGCATTGCTTCGTAATGGGCAACACTCTGTATCTCTCTCTGGCAGAGCCCGGCTGCCAAATTGGAAACGTCCAGACATTGCGCCCACAGGAAAGCTGCCAGCACTGAAAGCTCTAGCTGGTTTTCACTGTCCCTTGGAACTGCATTCGCTGCCACACAGACATTCGCGCTCTGCTAAAGCATTGCTTCGTAATGGGGCAACACTCTGTATCTCTCTCTGGCAGAGCCCGGCTGCCAAATTGGAAACGTCCAGAGATTGCGCCCACAGGAAAGCTGCCAGCACTGAAAGCTCTAGCTGGTTTTCACTGTCCCTTGGAACTGCATTCGCTGCCACACAGACATTCGCGCTCTGCTAAAGCATTGCTTCGTAATGGGGCAACACTCTGTATCTCTCTCTGGCAGAGCCCGGCTGCCAAATTGGAAACGTCCAGAGATTGCGCCCACAGGAAAGCTGCCAGCACTGAAAGCTCTAGCTGGTTTTCACTGTCCCTTGGAACTGCATTCGCTGCCACACAGACATTCGCGCTCTGCTAAAGCATTGCTTCGTAATGGGGCAACACTCTGTATCTCTCTCTGGCAGAGCCCGGCTGCCAAATTGGAAACGTCCAGAGATTGCGCCCACAGGAAAGCTGCCAGCACTGAAAGCTCTAGCTGGTTTTCACTGTCCCTTGGAACTGCATTCGCTGCCACACAGACATTCGCGCTCTGCTAAAGCATTGCTTCGTAATGGGGCAACACTCTGTATCTCTCTCTGGCAGAGCCCGGCTGCCAAATTGGAAACGTCCAGACATTGCGCCCACAGGAAAGCTGCCAGCACTGAAAGCTCTAGCTGGTTTTCACTGTCCCTTGGAACTGCATTCGCTGCCACACAGACATTCGCGCTCTGCTAAAGCATTGCTTCGTAATGGGGCAACACTCTGTATCTCTCTCTGGCAGAGCCCGGCTGCCAAATTGGAAACGTCCAGAGATTGCGCCCACAGGAAAGCTGCCAGCACTGAAAGCTCTAGCTGGTTTTCACTGTCCCTTGGAACTGCATTCGCTGCCACACAGACATTCGCGCTCTGCTAAAGCATTGCTTCGTAATGGGGCAACACTCTGTATCTCTCTCTGGCAGAGCCCGGCTGCCAAATTGGAAACGTCCAGAGATTGCGCCCACAGGAAAGCTGCCAGCACTGAAAGCTCTAGCTGGTTTTCACTGTCCCTTGGAACTGCATTCGCTGCCACACAGACATTCGCGCTCTGCTAAAGCATTGCTTCGTAATGGGGCAACACTCTGTATCTCTCTCTGGCAGAGCCCGGCTGCCAAATTGGAAACGTCCAGAGATTGCGCCCACAGGAAAGCTGCCAGCACTGAAAGCTCTAGCTGGTTTTCACTGTCCCTTGGAACTGCATTCGCTGCCACACAGACATTCGCGCTCTGCTAAAGCATTGCTTCGTAATGGGGCAACACTCTGTATCTCTCTCTGGCAGAGCCCGGCTGCCAAATTGGAAACGTCCAGAGATTGCGCCCACAGGAAAGCTGCCAGCACTGAAAGCTCTAGCTGGTTTTCACTGTCCCTTGGAACTGCATTCGCTGCCACACAGACATTCGCGCTCTGCTAAAGCATTGCTTCGTAATGGGGCAACACTCTGTATCTCTCTCTGGCAGAGCCCGGCTGCCAAATTGGAAACGTCCAGAGATTGCGCCCACAGGAAAGCTGCCAGCACTGAAAGCTCTAGCTGGTTTTCACTGTCCCTTGGAACTGCATTCGCTGCCACACAGACATTCGCGCTCTGCTAAAGCATTGCTTCGTAATGGGGCAACACTCTGTATCTCTCTCTGGCAGAGCCCGGCTGCCAAATTGGAAACGTCCAGAGATTGCGCCCACAGGAAAGCTGCCAGCACTGAAAGCTCTAGCTGGTTTTCACTGTCCCTTGGAACTGCATTCGCTGCCACACAGACATTCGCGCTCTGCTAAAGCATTGCTTCGTAATGGGGCAACACTCTGTATCTCTCTCTGGCAGAGCCCGGCTGCCAAATTGGAAACGTCCAGAGATTGCGCCCACAGGAAAGCTGCCAGCACTGAAAGCTCTAGCTGGTTTTCACTGTCCCTTGGAACTGCATTCGCTGCCACACAGACATTCGCGCTCTGCTAAAGCATTGCTTCGTAATGGGGCAACACTCTGTATCTCTCTCTGGCAGAGCCCGGCTGCCAAATTGGAAACGTCCAGAGATTGCGCCCACAGGAAAGCTGCCAGCACTGAAAGCTCTAGCTGGTTTTCACTGTCCCTTGGAACTGCATTCGCTGCCACACAGACATTCGCGCTCTGCTAAAGCATTGCTTCGTAATGGGGCAACACTCTGTATCTCTCTCTGGCAGAGCCCGGCTGCCAAATTGGAAACGTCCAGAGATTGCGCCCACAGGAAAGCTGCCAGCACTGAAAGCTCTAGCTGGTTTTCACTGTCCCTTGGAACTGCATTCGCTGCCACACAGACATTCGCGCTCTGCTAAAGCATTGCTTCGTAATGGGGCAACACTCTGTATCTCTCTCTGGCAGAGCCCGGCTGCCAAATTGGAAACGTCCAGAGATTGCGCCCACAGGAAAGCTGCCAGCACTGAAAGCTCTAGCTGGTTTTCACTGTCCCTTGGAACTGCATTCGCTGCCACACAGACATTCGCGCTCTGCTAAAGCATTGCTTCGTAATGGGGCAACACTCTGTATCTCTCTCTGGCAGAGCCCGGCTGCCAAATTGGAAACGTCCAGAGATTGCGCCCACAGGAAAGCTGCCAGCACTGAAAGCTCTAGCTGGTTTTCACTGTCCCTTGGAACTGCATTCGCTGCCACACAGACATTCGCGCTCTGCTAAAGCATTGCTTCGTAATGGGGCAACACTCTGTATCTCTCTCTGGCAGAGCCCGGCTGCCAAATTGGAAACGTCCAGAGATTGCGCCCACAGGAAAGCTGCCAGCACTGAAAGCTCTAGCTGGTTTTCACTGTCCCTTGGAACTGCATTCGCTGCCACACAGACATTCGCGCTCTGCTAAAGCATTGCTTCGTAATGGGGCAACACTCTGTATCTCTCTCTGGCAGAGCCCGGCTGCCAAATTGGAAACGTCCAGAGATTGCGCCCACAGGAAAGCTGCCAGCACTGAAAGCTCTAGCTGGTTTTCACTGTCCCTTGGAACTGCATTCGCTGCCACACAGACATTCGCGCTCTGCTAAAGCATTGCTTCGTAATGGGGCAACACTCTGTATCTCTCTCTGGCAGAGCCCGGCTGCCAAATTGGAAACGTCCAGACATTGCGCCCACAGGAAAGCTGCCAGCACTGAAAGCTCTAGCTGGTTTTCACTGTCCCTTGGAACTGCATTCGCTGCCACACAGACATTCGCGCTCTGCTAAAGCATTGCTTCGTAATGGGGCAACACTCTGTATCTCTCTCTGGCAGAGCCCGGCTGCCAAATTGGAAACGTCCAGAGATTGCGCCCACAGGAAAGCTGCCAGCACTGAAAGCTCTAGCTGGTTTTCACTGTCCCTTGGAACTGCATTCGCTGCCACACAGACATTCGCGCTCTGCTAAAGCATTGCTTCGTAATGGGGCAACACTCTGTATCTCTCTCTGGCAGAGCCCGGCTGCCAAATTGGAAACGTCCAGAGATTGCGCCCACAGGAAAGCTGCCAGCACTGAAAGCTCTAGCTGGTTTTCACTGTCCCTTGGAACTGCATTCGCTGCCACACAGACATTCGCGCTCTGCTAAAGCATTGCTTCGTAATGGGGCAACACTCTGTATCTCTCTCTGGCAGAGTCCGGCTGCCAAATTGGAAACGTCCAGACATTGCGCCCACAGGAAAGCTGCCAGCACTGAAAGCTCTAGCTGGTTTTCACTGTCCCTTGGAACTGCATTCGCTGCCACACAGACATTCGCGCTCTGCTAAAGCATTGCTTCGTAATGGGGCAACACTCTGTATCTCTCTCTGGCAGAGCCCGGCTGCCAAATTGGAAACGTCCAGACATTGCGCCCACAGGAAAGCTGCCAGCACTGAAAGCTCTAGCTGGTTTTCACTGTCCCTTGGAACTGCATTCGCTGCCACACAGACATTCGCGCTCTGCTAAAGCATTGCTTCGTAATGGGGCAACACTCTGTATCTCTCTCTGGCAGAGCCCGGCTGCCAAATTGGAAACGTCCAGAGATTGCGCCCACAGGAAAGCTGCCAGCACTGAAAGCTCTAGCTGGTTTTCACTGTCCCTTGGAACTGCATTCGCTGCCACACAGACATTCGCGCTCTGCTAAAGCATTGCTTCGTAATGGGGCAACACTCTGTATCTCTCTCTGGCAGAGCCCGGCTGCCAAATTGGAAACGTCCAGAGATTGCGCCCACAGGAAAGCTGCCAGCACTGAAAGCTCTAGCTGGTTTTCACTGTCCCTTGGAACTGCATTCGCTGCCACACAGACATTCGCGCTCTGCTAAAGCATTGCTTCGTAATGGGGCAACACTCTGTATCTCTCTCTGGCAGAGCCCGGCTGCCAAATTGGAAACGTCCAGAGATTGCGCCCACAGGAAAGCTGCCAGCACTGAAAGCTCTAGCTGGTTTTCACTGTCCCTTGGAACTGCATTCGCTGCCACACAGACATTTGCGCTCTGCTAAAGCATTGCTTCGTAATGGGGCAACACTCTGTATCTCTCTCTGGCAGAGCCCGGCTGCCAAATTGGAAACGTCCATAGATTGCGCCCACAGGAAAGCTGCCAGCACTGAAAGCTCTAGCTGGTTTTCACTGTCCCTTGGAACTGCATTCGCTGCCACACAGACATTCGCGCTCTGCTAAAGCATTGCTTCGTAATGGGGCAACACTCTGTATCTCTCTCTGGCAGAGCCCGGCTGCCAAATTGGAAACGTCCAGAGATTGCGCCCACAGGAAAGCTGCCAGCACTGAAAGCTCTAGCTGGTTTTCACTGTCCCTTGGAACTGCATTCGCTGCCACACAGACATTCGCGCTCTGCTAAAGCATTGCTTCCTAATGGGGCAACACTCTGTATCTCTCTCTGGCAGAGCCCGGCTGCCAAATTGGAAACGTCCAGAGATTGCGCCCACAGGAAAGCTGCCAGCACTGAAAGCTCTAGCTGGTTTTCACTGTCCCTTGGAACTGCATTCGCTGCCACACAGACATTCGCGCTCTGCTAAAGCATTGCTTCGTAATGGGGCAACACTCTGTATCTCTCTCTGGCAGAGCCCGGCTGCCAAATTGGAAACGTCCAGAGATTGCGCCCACAGGAAAGCTGCCAGCACTGAAAGCTCTAGCTGGTTTTCACTGTCCCTTGGAACTGCATTCGCTGCCACACAGACATTCGCGCTCTGCTAAAGCATTGCTTCGTAATGGGGCAACACTCTGTATCTCTCTCTGGCAGAGCCCGGCTGCCAAATTGGAAACGTCCAGACATTGCGCCCACAGGAAAGCTGCCAGCACTGAAAGCTCTAGCTGGTTTTCACTGTCCCTTGGAACTGCATTCGCTGCCACACAGACATTCGCGCTCTGCTAAAGCATTGCTTCGTAATGGGGCAACACTCTGTATCTCTCTCTGGCAGAGCCCGGCTGCCAAATTGGAAACGTCCAGACATTGCGCCCACAGGAAAGCTGCCAGCACTGAAAGCTCTAGCTGGTTTTCACTGTCCCTTGGAACTGCATTCGCTGCCACACAGACATTCGCGCTCTGCTAAAGCATTGCTTCGTAATGGGGCAACACTCTGTATCTCTCTCTGGCAGAGCCCGGCTGCCAAATTGGAAACGTCCAGAGATTGCGCCCACAGGAAAGCTGCCAGCACTGAAAGCTCTAGCTGGTTTTCACTGTCCCTTGGAACTGCATTCGCTGCCACACAGACATTTGCGCTCTGCTAAAGCTTACTTGGTAATTGGGCAACACTCTGTATCTCTCTCTGGCAGAGCCCGGCTGCCAAATTGGAAACGTCCAGACATTGCGCCCACAGGAAAGCTGCCAGCACTGAAAGCTCTAGCTGGTTTTCACTGTCCCTTGGAACTGCATTCGCTGCCACACAGACATTCACGCTCTGCTAAAGCATTGCTTTGTAATGGGGCAACACTCTGTATCTCTCTCTGGCAGAGCCCGGCTGCCAAATTGGAAACGTCCAGAGATTGCGCCCACAGGAAAGCTGCCAGCACTGAAAGCTCTAGCTGGTTTTCACTGTCCCTTGGAACTGCATTCGCTGCCACACAGACATTCGCGCTCTGCTAAAGCATTGCTTCGTAATGGGGCAACACTCTGTATCTCTCTCTGGCAGAGCCCGGCTGCCAAATTGGAAACGTCCAGACATTGCGCCCACAGGAAAGCTGCCAGCACTGAAAGCTCTAGCTGGTTTTCACTGTCCCTTGGAACTGCATTCGCTGCCACACAGACATTTGCGCTCTGCTAAAGCATTGCTTCGTAATGGGGCAACACTCTGTATCTCTCTCTGGCAGAGCCCGGCTGCCAAATTGGAAACGTCCAGACATTGCGCCCACAGGAAAGCTGCCAGCACTGAAAGCTCTAGCTGGTTTTCACTGTCCCTTGGAACTGCATTCGCTGCCACACAGACATTCGCGCTCTGCTAAAGCATTGCTTCGTAATGGGGCAACACTCTGTATCTCTCTCTGGCAGAGCCCGGCTGCCAAATTGGAAACGTCCAGAGATTGCGCCCACAGGAAAGCTGCCAGCACTGAAAGCTCTAGCTGGTTTTCACTGTCCCTTGGAACTGCATTCGCTGCCACACAGACATTCGCGCTCTGCTAAAGCATTGCTTCGTAATGGGGCAACACTCTGTATCTCTCTCTGGCAGAGCCCGGCTGCCAAATTGGAAACGTCCAGAGATTGCGCCCACAGGAAAGCTGCCAGCACTGAAAGCTCTAGCTGGTTTTCACTGTCCCTTGGAACTGCATTCGCTGCCACACAGACATTCGCGCTCTGCTAAAGCATTGCTTCGTAATGGGGCAACACTCTGTATCTCTCTCTGGCAGAGCCCGGCTGCCAAATTGGAAACGTCCAGACATTGCGCCCACAGGAAAGCTGCCAGCACTGAAAGCTCTAGCTGGTTTTCACTGTCCCTTGGAACTGCATTCGCTGCCACACAGACATTCGCGCTCTGCTAAAGCATTGCTTCGTAATGGGGCAACACTCTGTATCTCTCTCTGGCAGAGCCCGGCTGCCAAATTGGAAACGTCCAGAGATTGCGCCCACAGGAAAGCTGCCAGCACTGAAAGCTCTAGCTGGTTTTCACTGTCCCTTGGAACTGCATTCGCTGCCACACAGACATTCGCGCTCTGCTAAAGCATTGCTTCGTAATGGGGCAACACTCTGTATCTCTCTCTGGCAGAGCCCGGCTGCCAAATTGGAAACGTCCAGACATTGCGCCCACAGGAAAGCTGCCAGCACTGAAAGCTCTAGCTGGTTTTCACTGTCCCTTGGAACTGCATTCGCTGCCACACAGACATTCGCGCTCTGCTAAAGCATTGCTTCGTAATGGGGCAACACTCTGTATCTCTCTCTGGCAGAGCCCGGCTGCCAAATTGGAAACGTCCAGAGATTGCGCCCACAGGAAAGCTGCCAGCACTGAAAGCTCTAGCTGGTTTTCACTGTCCCTTGGAACTGCATTCGCTGCCACACAGACATTCGCGCTCTGCTAAAGCATTGCTTCGTAATGGGGCAACACTCTGTATCTCTCTCTGGCAGAGCCCGGCTGCCAAATTGGAAACGTCCAGACATTGCGCCCACAGGAAAGCTGCCAGCACTGAAAGCTCTAGCTGGTTTTCACTGTCCCTTGGAACTGCATTCGCTGCCACACAGACATTCGCGCTCTGCTAAAGCATTGCTTCCTAATGGGGCAACACTCTGTATCTCTCTCTGGCAGAGCCCGGCTGCCAAATTGGAAACGTCCAGAGATTGCGCCCACAGGAAAGCTGCCAGCACTGAAAGCTCTAGCTGGTTTTCACTGTCCCTTGGAACTGCATTCGCTGCCACACAGACATTCGCGCTCTGCTAAAGCATTGCTTCGTAATGGGGCAACACTCTGTATCTCTCTCTGGCAGAGCCCGGCTGCCAAATTGGAAACGTCCAGAGATTGCGCCCACAGGAAAGCTGCCAGCACTGAAAGCTCTAGCTGGTTTTCACTGTCCCTTGGAACTGCATTCGCTGCCACACAGACATTCGCGCTCTGCTAAAGCATTGCTTCGTAATGGGGCAACACTCTGTATCTCTCTCTGGCAGAGCCCGGCTGCCAAATTGGAAACGTCCAGACATTGCGCCCACAGGAAAGCTGCCAGCACTGAAAGCTCTAGCTGGTTTTCACTGTCCCTTGGAACTGCATTCGCTGCCACACAGACATTCGCGCTCTGCTAAAGCATTGCTTCGTAATGGGGCAACACTCTGTATCTCTCTCTGGCAGAGCCCGGCTGCCAAATTGGAAACGTCCAGAGATTGCGCCCACAGGAAAGCTGCCAGCACTGAAAGCTCTAGCTGGTTTTCACTGTCCCTTGGAACTGCATTCGCTGCCACACAGACATTCGCGCTCTGCTAAAGCATTGCTTCGTAATGGGGCAACACTCTGTATCTCTCTCTGGCAGAGCCCGGCTGCCAAATTGGAAACGTCCAGAGATTGCGCCCACAGGAAAGCTGCCAGCACTGAAAGCTCTAGCTGGTTTTCACTGTCCCTTGGAACTGCATTCGCTGCCACACAGACATTCGCGCTCTGCTAAAGCATTGCTTCGTAATGGGGCAACACTCTGTATCTCTCTCTGGCAGAGCCCGGCTGCCAAATTGGAAACGTCCAGAGATTGCGCCCACAGGAAAGCTGCCAGCACTGAAAGCTCTAGCTGGTTTTCACTGTCCCTTGGAACTGCATTCGCTGCCACACAGACATTCGCGCTCTGCTAAAGCATTGCTTCGTAATGGGGCAACACTCTGTATCTCTCTCTGGCAGAGCCCGGCTGCCAAATTGGAAACGTCCAGAGATTGCGCCCACAGGAAAGCTGCCAGCACTGAAAGCTCTAGCTGGTTTTCACTGTCCCTTGGAACTGCATTCGCTGCCACACAGACATTCGCGCTCTGCTAAAGCATTGCTTCGTAATGGGGCAACACTCTGTATCTCTCTCTGGCAGAGCCCGGCTGCCAAATTGGAAACGTCCAGACATTGCGCCCACAGGAAAGCTGCCAGCACTGAAAGCTCTAGCTGGTTTTCACTGTCCCTTGGAACTGCATTCGCTGCCACACAGACATTCGCGCTCTGCTAAAGCTTAACTTGGTAATTCGGCAACACTCTGTATCTCTCTCTGGCAGAGCCCGGCTGCCAAATTGGAAACGTCCAGAGATTGCGCCCACAGGAAAGCTGCCAGCACTGAAAGCTCTGGCTGGTTTTCACTGTCCCTTGGAACTGCATTCGCTGCCACACAGACATTCGCGCTCTGCTAAAGCATTGCTTCGTAATGGGGCAACACTCTGTATCTCTCTCTGGCAGAGCCCGGCTGCCAAATTGGAAACGTCCAGACATTGCGCCCACAGGAAAGCTGCCAGCACTGAAAGCTCTAGCTGGTTTTCACTGTCCCTTGGAACTGCATTCGCTGCCACACAGACATTCGCGCTCTGCTAAAGCATTGCTTCGTAATGGGGCAACACTCTGTATCTCTCTCTGGCAGAGCCCGGCTGCCAAATTGGAAACCTCCAGAGATTGCGCCCACAGGAAAGCTGCCAGCACTGAAAGCTCTAGCTGGTTTTCACTGTCCCTTGGAACTGCATTCGCTGCCACACAGACATTTGCGCTCTGCTAAAGCATTGCTTCGTAATGGGGCAACACTCTGTATCTCTCTCTGGCAGAGCCCGGCTGCCAAATTGGAAACGTCCAGAGATTGCGCCCACAGGAAAGCTGCCAGCACTGAAAGCTCTAGCTGGTTTTCACTGTCCCTTGGAACTGCATTCGCTGCCACACAGACATTCGCGCTCTGCTAAAACATTGCTTCGTAATGGGGCAACACTCTGTATCTCTCTCTGGCAGAGCCCGGCTGCCAAATTGGAAACGTCCAGAGATTGCGCCCACAGGAAAGCTGCCAGCACTGAAAGCTCTAGCTGGTTTTCACTGTCCCTTGGAACTGCATTCGCTGCCACACAGACATTCGCGCTCTGCTAAAGCATTGCTTCGTAATGGGGCAACACTCTGTATCTCTCTCTGGCAGAGCCCGGCTGCCAAATTGGAAACGTCCAGAGATTGCGCCCACAGGAAAGCTGCCAGCACTGAAAGCTCTAGCTGGTTTTCACTGTCCCTTGGAACTGCATTCGCTGCCACACAGACATTCGCGCTCTGCTAAAGCATTGCTTCGTAATGGGGCAACACTCTGTATCTCTCTCTGGCAGAGCCCGGCTGCCAAATTGGAAACGTCCAGAGATTGCGCCCACAGGAAAGCTGCCAGCACTGAAAGCTCTAGCTGGTTTTCACTGTCCCTTGGAACTGCATTCGCTGCCACACAGACATTCGCGCTCTGCTAAAGCATTGCTTCGTAATGGGGCAACACTCTGTATCTCTCCTGGCAGAGCCCGGCTGCCAAATTGGAAACGTCCAGAGATTGCGCCCACAGGAAAGCTGCCAGCACTGAAAGCTCTAGCTGGTTTTCACTGTCCCTTGGAACTGCATTCGCTGCCACACAGACATTCGCGCTCTGCTAAAGCTTAACTTGGTAATTGGGCAACACTCTGTATCTCTCTCTGGCAGAGCCCGGCTGCCAAATTGGAAACGTCCAGACATTGCGCCCACAGGAAAGCTGCCAGCACTGAAAGCTCTAGCTGGTTTTCACTGTCCCTTGGAACTGCATTCGCTGCCACACAGACATTCGCGCTGTGCTAAAGCCTAACTTGGTAATTGGGCAACACTCTGTATCTCTCTCTGGCAGAGCCCGGCTGCCAAATTGGAAACGTCCAGACATTGCGCCCACAGGAAAGCTGCCAGCACTGAAAGCTCTAGCTGGTTTTCACTGTCCCTTGGAACTGCATTCGCTGCCACACAGACATTTGCGCTCTGCTAAAGCATTGCTTCGTAATGGGGCAACACTCTGTATCTCTCTCTGGCAGAGCCCGGCTGCCAAATTGGAAACGTCCAGAGATTGCGCCCACAGGAAAGCTGCCAGCACTGAAAGCTCTAGCTGGTTTTCACTGTCCCTTGGAACTGCATTCGCTGCCACACAGACATTCGCGCTCTGCTAAAGCATTGCTTCGTAATGGGGCAACACTCTGTATCTCTCTCTGGCAGAGCCCGGCTGCCAAATTGGAAACGTCCAGAGATTGCGCCCACAGGAAAGCTGCCAGCACTGAAAGCTCTAGCTGGTTTTCACTGTCCCTTGGAACTGCATTCGCTGCCACACAGACATTCGCGCTCTGCTAAAGCATTGCTTCGTAATGGGGCAACACTCTGTATCTCTCTCTGGCAGAGCCCGGCTGCCAAATTGGAAACGTCCAGACATTGCGCCCACAGGAAAGCTGCCAGCACTGAAAGCTCTAGCTGGTTTTCACTGTCCCTTGGAACTGCATTCGCTGCCACACAGACATTCGCGCTCTGCTAAAGCATTGCTTCGTAATGGGGCAACACTCTGTATCTCTCTCTGGCAGAGCCCGGCTGCCAAATTGGAAACGTCCAGACATTGCGCCCACAGGAAAGCTGCCAGCACTGAAAGCTCTAGCTGGTTTTCACTGTCCCTTGGAACTGCATTCGCTGCCACACAGACATTCGCGCTCTGCTAAAGCATTGCTTCGTAATGGGGCAACACTCTGTATCTCTCTCTGGCAGAGCCCGGCTGCCAAATTGGAAACGTCCAGAGATTGCGCCCACAGGAAAGCTGCCAGCACTGAAAGCTCTAGCTGGTTTTCACTGTCCCTTGGAACTGCATTCGCTGCCACACAGACATTTGCGCTCTGCTAAAGCTTAACTTGGTAATTGGGCAACACTCTGTATCTCTCTCTGGCAGAGCCCGGCTGCCAAATTGGAAACGTCCAGACATTGCGCCCACAGGAAAGCTGCCAGCACTGAAAGCTCTAGCTGGTTTTCACTGTCCCTTGGAACTGCATTCGCTGCCACACAGACATTCACGCTCTGCTAAAGCATTGCTTTGTAATGGGGCAACACTCTGTATCTCTCTCTGGCAGAGCCCGGCTGCCAAATTGGAAACGTCCAGAGATTGCGCCCACAGGAAAGCTGCCAGCACTGAAAGCTCTAGCTGGTTTTCACTGTCCCTTGGAACTGCATTCGCTGCCACACAGACATTCGCGCTCTGCTAAAGCATTGCTTCGTAATGGGGCAACACTCTGTATCTCTCTCTGGCAGAGCCCGGCTGCCAAATTGGAAACGTCCAGACATTGCGCCCACAGGAAAGCTGCCAGCACTGAAAGCTCTAGCTGGTTTTCACTGTCCCTTGGAACTGCATTCGCTGCCACACAGACATTTGCGCTCTGCTAAAGCATTGCTTCGTAATGGGGCAACACTCTGTATCTCTCTCTGGCAGAGCCCGGCTGCCAAATTGGAAACGTCCAGAGATTGCGCCCACAGGAAAGCTGCCAGCACTGAAAGCTCTAGCTGGTTTTCACTGTCCCTTGGAACTGCATTCGCTGCCACACAGACATTCGCGCTCTGCTAAAGCATTGCTTCGTAATGGGGCAACACTCTGTATCTCTCTCTGGCAGAGCCCGGCTGCCAAATTGGAAACGTCCAGAGATTGCGCCCACAGGAAAGCTGCCAGCACTGAAAGCTCTAGCTGGTTTTCACTGTCCCTTGGAACTGCATTCGCTGCCACACAGACATTCGCGCTCTGCTAAAGCATTGCTTCGTAATGGGGCAACACTCTGTATCTCTCTCTGGCAGAGCCCGGCTGCCAAATTGGAAACGTCCAGAGATTGCGCCCACAGGAAAGCTGCCAGCACTGAAAGCTCTAGCTGGTTTTCACTGTCCCTTGGAACTGCATTCGCTGCCACACAGACATTCGCGCTCTGCTAAAGCATTGCTTCGTAATGGGGCAACACTCTGTATCTCTCTCTGGCAGAGCCCGGCTGCCAAATTGGAAACGTCCAGACATTGCGCCCACAGGAAAGCTGCCAGCACTGAAAGCTCTAGCTGGTTTTCACTGTCCCTTGGAACTGCATTCGCTGCCACACAGACATTCGCGCTCTGCTAAAGCATTGCTTCGTAATGGGGCAACACTCTGTATCTCTCTCTGGCAGAGCCCGGCTGCCAAATTGGAAACGTCCAGAGATTGCGCCCACAGGAAAGCTGCCAGCACTGAAAGCTCTAGCTGGTTTTCACTGTCCCTTGGAACTGCATTCGCTGCCACACACACATTTGCGCTCTGCTAAAGCTTAACTTGGTAATTGGGCAACACTCTGTATCTCTCTCTGGCAGAGCCCGGCTGCCAAATTGGAAACGTCCAGACATTGCGCCCACAGGAAAGCTGCCAGCACTGAAAGCTCTAGCTGGTTTTCACTGTCCCTTGGAACTGCATTCGCTGCCACACAGACATTCGCGCTCTGCTAAAGCATTGCTTCGTAATGGGGCAACACTCTGTATCTCTCTCTGGCAGAGCCCGGCTGCCAAATTGGAAACGTCCAGAGATTGCGCCCACAGGAAAGCTGCCAGCACTGAAAGCTCTAGCTGGTTTTCACTGTCCCTTGGAACTGCATTCGCTGCCACACAGACATTCGCGCTCTGCTAAAGCATTGCTTCGTAATGGGGCAACACTCTGTATCTCTCTCTGGCAGAGCCCGGCTGCCAAATTGGAAACGTCCAGACATTGCGCCCACAGGAAAGCTGCCAGCACTGAAAGCTCTAGCTGGTTTTCACTGTCCCTTGGAACTGCATTCGCTGCCACACAGACATTCGCGCTCTGCTAAAGCATTGCTTCGTAATGGGGCAACACTCTGTATCTCTCTCTGGCAGAGCCCGGCTGCCAAATTGGAAACGTCCAGACATTGCGCCCACAGGAAAGCTGCCAGCACTGAAAGCTCTAGCTGGTTTTCACTGTCCCTTGGAACTGCATTCGCTGCCACACAGACATTCGCGCTCTGCTAAAGCATTGCTTCGTAATGGGGCAACACTCTGTATCTCTCTCTGGCAGAGCCCGGCTGCCAAATTGGAAACGTCCAGAGATTGCGCCCACAGGAAAGCTGCCAGCACTGAAAGCTCTAGCTGGTTTTCACTGTCCCTTGGAACTGCATTCGCTGCCACACAGACATTCGCGCTCTGCTAAAGCATTGCTTCGTAATGGGGCAACACTCTGTATCTCTCTCTGGCAGAGCCCGGCTGCCAAATTGGAAACGTCCAGACATTGCGCCCACAGGAAAGCTGCCAGCACTGAAAGCTCTAGCTGGTTTTCACTGTCCCTTGGAACTGCATTCGCTGCCACACAGACATTCGCGCTCTGCTAAAGCATTGCTTCGTAATGGGGCAACACTCTGTATCTCTCTCTGGCAGAGCCCGGCTGCCAAATTGGAAACGTCCAGAGATTGCGCCCACAGGAAAGCTGCCAGCACTGAAAGCTCTAGCTGGTTTTCACTGTCCCTTGGAACTGCATTCGCTGCCACACAGACATTCGCGCTCTGCTAAAGCATTGCTTCGTAATGGGGCAACACTCTGTATCTCTCTCTGGCAGAGCCCGGCTGCCAAATTGGAAACGTCCAGAGATTGCGCCCACAGGAAAGCTGCCAGCACTGAAAGCTCTAGCTGGTTTTCACTGTCCCTTGGAACTGCATTCGCTGCCACACAGACATTCGCGCTCTGCTAAAGCATTGCTTCGTAATGGGGCAACACTCTGTATCTCTCTCTGGCAGAGCCCGGCTGCCAAATTGGAAACGTCCAGAGATTGCGCCCACAGGAAAGCTGCCAGCACTGAAAGCTCTAGCTGGTTTTCACTGTCCCTTGGAACTGCATTCGCTGCCACACAGACATTCGCGCTCTGCTAAAGCATTGCTTCGTAATGGGGCAACACTCTGTATCTCTCTCTGGCAGAGCCCGGCTGCCAAATTGGAAACGTCCAGAGATTGCGCCCACAGGAAAGCTGCCAGCACTGAAAGCTCTAGCTGGTTTTCACTGTCCCTTGGAACTGCATTCGCTGCCACACAGACATTCGCGCTCTGCTAAAGCATTGCTTCGTAATGGGGCAACACTCTGTATCTCTCTCTGGCAGAGCCCGGCTGCCAAATTGGAAACGTCCAGACATTGCGCCCACAGGAAAGCTGCCAGCACTGAAAGCTCTAGCTGGTTTTCACTGTCCCTTGGAACTGCATTCGCTGCCACACAGACATTCGCGCTCTGCTAAAGCTTAACTTGGTAATTCGGCAACACTCTGTATCTCTCTCTGGCAGAGCCCGGCTGCCAAATTGGAAACGTCCAGAGATTGCGCCCACAGGAAAGCTGCCAGCACTGAAAGCTCTGGCTGGTTTTCACTGTCCCTTGGAACTGCATTCGCTGCCACACAGACATTCGCGCTCTGCTAAAGCATTGCTTCGTAATGGGGCAACACTCTGTATCTCTCTCTGGCAGAGCCCGGCTGCCAAATTGGAAACGTCCAGACATTGCGCCCACAGGAAAGCTGCCAGCACTGAAAGCTCTAGCTGGTTTTCACTGTCCCTTGGAACTGCATTCGCTGCCACACAGACATTCGCGCTCTGCTAAAGCATTGCTTCGTAATGGGGCAACACTCTGTATCTCTCTCTGGCAGAGCCCGGCTGCCAAATTGGAAACCTCCAGAGATTGCGCCCACAGGAAAGCTGCCAGCACTGAAAGCTCTAGCTGGTTTTCACTGTCCCTTGGAACTGCATTCGCTGCCACACAGACATTCGCGCTCTGCTAAAGCTTTGCTTCGTAATGGGGCAACACTCTGTATCTCTCTCTGGCAGAGCCCGGCTGCCAAATTGGAAACGTCCAGAGATTGCGCCCACAGGAAAGCTGCCAGCACTGAAAGCTCTAGCTGGTTTTCACTGTCCCTTGGAACTGCATTCGCTGCCACACAGACATTCGCGCTCTGCTAAAACATTGCTTCGTAATGGGGCAACACTCTGTATCTCTCTCTGGCAGAGCCCGGCTGCCAAATTGGAAACGTCCAGAGATTGCGCCCACAGGAAAGCTGCCAGCACTGAAAGCTCTAGCTGGTTTTCACTGTCCCTTGGAACTGCATTCGCTGCCACACAGACATTCGCGCTCTGCTAAAGCATTGCTTCGTAATGGGGCAACACTCTGTATCTCTCTCTGGCAGAGCCCGGCTGCCAAATTGGAAACGTCCAGAGATTGCGCCCACAGGAAAGCTGCCAGCACTGAAAGCTCTAGCTGGTTTTCACTGTCCCTTGGAACTGCATTCGCTGCCACACAGACATTCGCGCTCTGCTAAAGCATTGCTTCGTAATGGGGCAACACTCTGTATCTCTCTCTGGCAGAGCCCGGCTGCCAAATTGGAAACGTCCAGAGATTGCGCCCACAGGAAAGCTGCCAGCACTGAAAGCTCTAGCTGGTTTTCACTGTCCCTTGGAACTGCATTCGCTGCCACACAGACATTTGCGCTCTGCTAAAGCATTGCTTCGTAATGGGGCAACACTCTGTATCTCTCTCTGGCAGAGCCCGGCTGCCAAATTGGAAACGTCCAGAGATTGCGCCCACAGGAAAGCTGCCAGCACTGAAAGCTCTAGCTGGTTTTCACTGTCCCTTGGAACTGCATTCGCTGCCACACAGACATTCGCGCTCTGCTAAAGCATTGCTTCGTAATGGGGCAACACTCTGTATCTCTCTCTGGCAGAGCCCGGCTGCCAAATTGGAAACGTCCAGAGATTGCGCCCACAGGAAAGCTGCCAGCACTGAAAGCTCTAGCTGGTTTTCACTGTCCCTTGGAACTGCATTCGCTGCCACACAGACATTCGCGCTCTGCTAAATCTTAACTTGGTATTTGGGCAACACTCTGTATCTCTCTCTGGCAGAGCCCGGCTGCCAAATTGGAAACGTCCAGAGATTGCGCCCACAGGAAAGCTGCCAGCACTGAAAGCTCTAGCTGGTTTTCACTGTCCCTTGGAACTGCATTCGCTGCCACACAGACATTCGCGCTCTGCTAAAGCATTGCTTCGTAATGGGGCAACACTCTGTATCTCTCTCTGGCAGAGCCCGGCTGCCAAATTGGAAACGTCCAGACATTGCGCCCACAGGAAAGCTGCCAGCACTGAAAGCTCTAGCTGGTTTTCACTGTCCCTTGGAACTGCATTCGCTGCCACACAGACATTCGCGCTCTGCTAAAGCATTGCTTCGTAATGGGGCAACACTCTGTATCTCTCTCTGGCAGAGCCCGGCTGCCAAATTGGAAACGTCCAGACATTGCGCCCACAGGAAAGCTGCCAGCACTGAAAGCTCTAGCTGGTTTTCACTGTCCCTTGGAACTGCATTCGCTGCCACACAGACATTCGCGCTCTGCTAAAGCTTAACTTGGTAATTGGGCAACACTCTGTATCTCTCTCTGGCAGAGCCCGGCTGCCAAATTGGAAACGTCCAGAGATTGCGCCCACAGGAAAGCTGCCAGCACTGAAAGCTCTAGCTGGTTTTCACTGTCCCTTGGAACTGCATTCGCTGCCACACAGACATTCGCGCTCTGCTAAAGCATTGCTTCCTAATGGGGCAACACTCTGTATCTCTCTCTGGCAGAGTCCGGCTGCCAAATTGGAAACGTCCAGAGATTGCGCCCACAGGAAAGCTGCCAGCACTGAAAGCTCTAGCTGGTTTTCACTGTCCCTTGGAACTGCATTCGCTGCCACACAGACATTCGCGCTCTGCTAAAGCTTAACTTGGTAATTGGGCAACACTCTGTATCTCTCTCTGGCAGAGCCCGGCTGCCAAATTGGAAACGTCCAGACATTGCGCCCACAGGAAAGCTGCCAGCACTGAAAGCTCTAGCTGGTTTTCACTGTCCCTTGGAACTGCATTCGCTGCCACACAGACATTCGCGCTCTGCTAAAGCATTGCTTCCTAATGGGGCAACACTCTGCATCTCTCTCTGGCAGAGCCCGGCTGCCAAATTGGAAACGTCCAGACATTGCGCCCACAGGAAAGCTGCCAGCACTGAAAGCTCTAGCTGGTTTTCACTGTCCCTTGGAACTGCATTCGCTGCCACACAGACATTCGCGCTCTGCTAAAGCATTGCTTCGTAATGGGGCAACACTCTGTATCTCTCTCTGGCAGAGCCCGGCTGCCAAATTGGAAACGTCCAGACATTGCGCCCACAGGAAAGCTGCCAGCACTGAAAGCTCTAGCTGGTTTTCACTGTCCCTTGGAACTGCATTCGCTGCCACACAGACATTCGCGCTCTGCTAAAGCATTGCTTCGTAATGGGGCAACACTCTGTATCTCTCTCTGGCAGAGCCCGGCTGCCAAATTGGAAACGTCCAGAGATTGCGCCCACAGGAAAGCTGCCAGCACTGAAAGCTCTAGCTGGTTTTCACTGTCCCTTGGAACTGCATTCGCTGCCACACAGACATTTGCGCTCTGCTAAAGCATTGCTTCGTAATGGGGCAACACTCTGTATCTCTCTCTGGCAGAGCCCGGCTGCCAAATTGGAAACGTCCAGAGATTGCGCCCACAGGAAAGCTGCCAGCACTGAAAGCTCTAGCTGGTTTTCACTGTCCCTTGGAACTGCATTCGCTGCCACACAGACATTCGCGCTCTGCTAAAGCATTGCTTCCTAATGGGGCAACACTCTGTATCTCTCTCTGGCAGAGCCCGGCTGCCAAATTGGAAACGTCCAGAGATTGCGCCCACAGGAAAGCTGCCAGCACTGAAAGCTCTAGCTGGTTTTCACTGTCCCTTGGAACTGCATTCGCTGCCACACAGACATTCGCGCTCTGCTAAAGCATTGCTTCGTAATGGGGCAACACTCTGTATCTCTCTCTGGCAGAGCCCGGCTGCCAAATTGGAAACGTCCAGACATTGCGCCCACAGGAAAGCTGCCAGCACTGAAAGCTCTAGCTGGTTTTCACTGTCCCTTGGAACTGCATTCGCTGCCACACAGACATTCGCGCTCTGCTAAAACATTGCTTCGTAATGGGGCAACACTCTGTATCTCTCTCTGGCAGAGCCCGGCTGCCAAATTGGAAACGTCCAGAGATTGCGCCCACAGGAAAGCTGCCAGCACTGAAAGCTCTAGCTGGTTTTCACTGTCCCTTGGAACTGCATTCGCTGCTACACAGACATTCGCGCTCTGCTAAAGCATTGCTTCGTAATGGGGCAACACTCTGTATCTCTCTCTGGCAGAGCCCGGCTGCCAAATTGGAAACGTCCAGACATTGCGCCCACAGGAAAGCTGCCAGCACTGAAAGCTCTAGCTGGTTTTCACTGTCCCTTGGAACTGCATTCGCTGCCACACAGACATTCGCGCTCTGCTAAAGCATTGCTTCGTAATGGGGCAACACTCTGTATCTCTCTCTGGCAGAGCCCGGCTGCCAAATTGGAAACGTCCAGAGATTGCGCCCACAGGAAAGCTGCCAGCACTGAAAGCTCTAGCTGGTTTTCACTGTCCCTTGGAACTGCATTCGCTGCCACACAGACATTCGCGCTCTGCTAAAGCATTGCTTCGTAATGGGGCAACACTCTGTATCTCTCTCTGGCAGAGCCCGGCTGCCAAATTGGAAACGTCCAGAGATTGCGCCCACAGGAAAGCTGCCAGCACTGAAAGCTCTAGCTGGTTTTCACTGTCCCTTGGAACTGCATTCGCTGCCACACAGACATTCGCGCTCTGCTAAAGCATTGCTTCCTAATGGGGCAACACTCTGCATCTCTCTGGCAGAGCCCGGCTGCCAAATTGGAAACGTCCAGACATTGCGCCCACAGGAAAGCTGCCAGCACTGAAAGCTCTAGCTGGTTTTCACTGTCCCTTGGAACTGCATTCGCTGCCACACAGACATTCGCGCTCTGCTAAAGCATTGCTTCGTAATGGGGCAACACTCTGTATCTCTCTCTGGTAGAGCCCGGCTGCCAAATTGGAAACGTCCAGACATTGCGCCCACAGGAAAGCTGCCAGCACTGAAAGCTCTAGCTGGTTTTCACTGTCCCTTGGAACTGCATTCGCTGCCACACAGACATTCGCGCTCTGCTAAAGCATTGCTTCCTAATGGGGCAACACTCTGTATCTCTCTCTGGCAGAGCCCGGCTGCCAAATTGGAAACGTCCAGAGATTGCGCCCACAGGAAAGCTGCCAGCACTGAAAGCTCTAGCTGGTTTTCACTGTCCCTTGGAACTGCATTCGCTGCCACACAGACATTCGCGCTCTGCTAAAGCATTGCTTCGTAATGGGGCAACACTCTGTATCTCTCTCTGGCAGAGCCCGGCTGCCAAATTGGAAACGTCCAGACATTGCGCCCACAGGAAAGCTGCCAGCACTGAAAGCTCTAGCTGGTTTTCACTGTCCCTTGGAACTGCATTCGCTGCCACACAGACATTCACGCTCTGCTAAAACATTGCTTCATAATGGGGCAACACTCTGTATCTCTCTCTGGCAGAGCCCAGCTGCCAAATTGGAAACGTCCAGAGATTGCGCCCACAGGAAAGCTGCCAGCACTGAAAGCTCTAGCTGGTTTTCACTGTCCCTTGGAACTGCATTCGCTGCTACACAGACATTCGCGCTCTGCTAAAGCATTGCTTCGTAATGGGGCAACACTCTGTATCTCTCTCTGGCAGAGCCCGGCTGCCAAATTGGAAACGTCCAGACATTGCGCCCACAGGAAAGCTGCCAGCACTGAAAGCTCTAGCTGGTTTTCACTGTCCCTTGGAACTGCATTCGCTGCCACACAGACATTCGCGCTCTGCTAAAGCTTTGCTTCGTAATGGGGCAACACTCTGTATCTCTCTCTGGCAGAGCCCGGCTGCCAAATTGGAAACGTCCAGAGATTGCGCCCACAGGAAAGCTGCCAGCACTGAAAGCTCTAGCTGGTTTTCACTGTCCCTTGGAACTGCATTCGCTGCCACACAGACATTCGCGCTCTGCTAAAGCATTGCTTCCTAATGGGGCAACACTCTGTATCTCTCTCTGGCAGAGCCCGGCTGCCAAATTGGAAACGTCCAGACATTGCGCCCACAGGAAAGCTGCCAGCACTGAAAGCTCTAGCTGGTTTTCACTGTCCCTTGGAACTGCATTCGCTGCCACACAGACATTCGCGCTCTGCTAAAGCATTGCTTCGTAATGGGGCAACACTCTGCATCTCTCTGGCAGAGCCCGGCTGCCAAATTGGAAACGTCCAGACATTGCGCCCACAGGAAAGCTGCCAGCACTGAAAGCTCTAGCTGGTTTTCACTGTCCCTTGGAACTGCATTCGCTGCCACACAGACATTCGCGCTCTGCTAAAGCATTGCTTCGTAATGGGGCAACACTCTGTATCTCTCTCTGGCAGAGCCCGGCTGCCAAATTGGAAACGTCCAGACATTGCGCCCACAGGAAAGCTGCCAGCACTGAAAGCTCTAGCTGGTTTTCACTGTCCCTTGGAACTGCATTCGCTGCCACACAGACATTCGCGCTCTGCTAAAGCTTAACTTGGTAATTGGGCAACACTCTGTATCTCTCTCTGGCAGAGCCCGGCTGCCAAATTGGAAACGTCCAGAGATTGCGCCCACAGGAAAGCTGCCAGCACTGAAAGCTCTAGCTGGTTTTCACTGTCCCTTGGAACTGCATTCGCTGCCACACAGACATTCGCGCTCTGCTAAAGCATTGCTTCGTAATGGGGCAACACTCTGTATCTCTCTCTGGCAGAGCCCGGCTGCCAAATTGGAAACGTCCAGAGATTGCGCCCACAGGAAAGCTGCCAGCACTGAAAGCTCTAGCTGGTTTTCACTGTCCCTTGGAACTGCATTCGCTGCCACACAGACATTCGCGCTCTGCTAAAGCATTGCTTCGTAATGGGGCAACACTCTGTATCTCTCTCTGGCAGAGCCCGGCTGCCAAATTGGAAACGTCCAGAGATTGCGCCCACAGGAAAGCTGCCAGCACTGAAAGCTCTAGCTGGTTTTCACTGTCCCTTGGAACTGCATTCGCTGCCACACAGACATTCGCGCTCTGCTAAAGCATTGCTTCGTAATGGGGCAACACTCTGTATCTCTCTCTGGCAGAGCCCGGCTGCCAAATTGGAAACGTCCAGACATTGCGCCCACAGGAAAGCTGCCAGCACTGAAAGCTCTAGCTGGTTTTCACTGTCCCTTGGAACTGCATTCGCTGCCACACAGACATTCGCGCTCTGCTAAAGCATTGCTTCCTAATGGGGCAACACTCTGCATCTCTCTGGCAGAGCCCGGCTGCCAAATTGGAAACGTCCAGACATTGCGCCCACAGGAAAGCTGCCAGCACTGAAAGCTCTAGCTGGTTTTCACTGTCCCTTGGAACTGCATTCGCTGCCACACAGACATTCGCGCTCTGCTAAAGCATTGCTTCGTAATGGGGCAACACTCTGTATCTCTCTCTGGCAGAGCCCGGCTGCCAAATTGGAAACGTCCAGACATTGCGCCCACAGGAAAGCTGCCAGCACTGAAAGCTCTAGCTGGTTTTCACTGTCCCTTGGAACTGCATTCGCTGCCACACAGACATTCGCGCTCTGCTAAAGCATTGCTTCCTAATGGGGCAACACTCTGTATCTCTCTCTGGCAGAGCCCGGCTGCCAAATTGGAAACGTCCAGAGATTGCGCCCACAGGAAAGCTGCCAGCACTGAAAGCTCTAGCTGGTTTTCACTGTCCCTTGGAACTGCATTCGCTGCCACACAGACATTCGCGCTCTGCTAAAGCATTGCTTCGTAATGGGGCAACACTCTGTATCTCTCTCTGGCAGAGCCCGGCTGCCAAATTGGAAACGTCCAGACATTGCGCCCACAGGAAAGCTGCCAGCACTGAAAGCTCTAGCTGGTTTTCACTGTCCCTTGGAACTGCATTCGCTGCCACACAGACATTCGCGCTCTGCTAAAACATTGCTTCGTAATGGGGCAACACTCTGTATCTCTCTCTGGCAGAGCCCGGCTGCCAAATTGGAAACGTCCAGAGATTGCGCCCACAGGAAAGCTGCCAGCACTGAAAGCTCTAGCTGGTTTTCACTGTCCCTTGGAACTGCATTCGCTGCTACACAGACATTCGCGCTCTGCTAAAGCATTGCTTCGTAATGGGGCAACACTCTGTATCTCTCTCTGGCAGAGCCCGGCTGCCAAATTGGAAACGTCCAGACATTGCGCCCACAGGAAAGCTGCCAGCACTGAAAGCTCTAGCTGGTTTTCACTGTCCCTTGGAACTGCATTCGCTGCCACACAGACATTCGCGCTCTGCTAAAGCTTTGCTTCGTAATGGGGCAACACTCTGTATCTCTCTCTGGCAGAGCCCGGCTGCCAAATTGGAAACGTCCAGAGATTGCGCCCACAGGAAAGCTGCCAGCACTGAAAGCTCTAGCTGGTTTTCACTGTCCCTTGGAACTGCATTCGCTGCCACACAGACATTCGCGCTCTGCTAAAGCATTGCTTCCTAATGGGGCAACACTCTGTATCTCTCTCTGGCAGAGCCCGGCTGCCAAATTGGAAACGTCCAGACATTGCGCCCACAGGAAAGCTGCCAGCACTGAAAGCTCTAGCTGGTTTTCACTGTCCCTTGGAACTGCATTCGCTGCCACACAGACATTCGCGCTCTGCTAAAGCATTGCTTCCTAATGGGGCAACACTCTGCATCTCTCTGGCAGAGCCCGGCTGCCAAATTGGAAACGTCCAGACATTGCGCCCACAGGAAAGCTGCCAGCACTGAAAGCTCTAGCTGGTTTTCACTGTCCCTTGGAACTGCATTCGCTGCCACACAGACATTCGCGCTCTGCTAAAGCATTGCTTCGTAATGGGGCAACACTCTGTATCTCTCTCTGGCAGAGCCCGGCTGCCAAATTGGAAACGTCCAGACATTGCGCCCACAGGAAAGCTGCCAGCACTGAAAGCTCTAGCTGGTTTTCACTGTCCCTTGGAACTGCATTCGCTGCCACACAGACATTCGCGCTCTGCTAAATCTTAACTTGGTATTTGGGCAACACTCTGTATCTCTCTCTGGCAGAGCCCGGCTGCCAAATTGGAAACGTCCAGAGATTGCGCCCACAGGAAAGCTGCCAGCACTGAAAGCTCTAGCTGGTTTTCACTGTCCCTTGGAACTGCATTCGCTGCCACACAGACATTCGCGCTCTGCTAAAGCATTGCTTCGTAATGGGGCAACACTCTGTATCTCTCTCTGGCAGAGCCCGGCTGCCAAATTGGAAACGTCCAGACATTGCGCCCACAGGAAAGCTGCCAGCACTGAAAGCTCTAGCTGGTTTTCACTGTCCCTTGGAACTGCATTCGCTGCCACACAGACATTCGCGCTCTGCTAAAGCATTGCTTCGTAATGGGGCAACACTCTGTATCTCTCTCTGGCAGAGCCCGGCTGCCAAATTGGAAACGTCCAGACATTGCGCCCACAGGAAAGCTGCCAGCACTGAAAGCTCTAGCTGGTTTTCACTGTCCCTTGGAACTGCATTCGCTGCCACACAGACATTCGCGCTCTGCTAAAGCATTGCTTCGTAATGGGGCAACACTCTGTATCTCTCTCTGGCAGAGCCCGGCTGCCAAATTGGAAACGTCCAGAGATTGCGCCCACAGGAAAGCTGCCAGCACTGAAAGCTCTAGCTGGTTTTCACTGTCCCTTGGAACTGCATTCGCTGCCACACAGACATTCGCGCTCTGCTAAAGCATTGCTTCCTAATGGGGCAACACTCTGCATCTCTCTCTGGCAGAGCCCGGCTGCCAAATTGGAAACGTCCAGACATTGCGCCCACAGGAAAGCTGCCAGCACTGAAAGCTCTAGCTGGTTTTCACTGTCCCTTGGAACTGCATTCGCTGCCACACAGACATTCGCGCTCTGCTAAAGCATTGCTTCCTAATGGGGCAACACTCTGTATCTCTCTCTGGCAGAGCCCGGCTGCCAAATTGGAAACGTCCAGACATTGCGCCCACAGGAAAGCTGCCAGCACTGAAAGCTCTAGCTGGTTTTCACTGTCCCTTGGAACTGCATTCGCTGCCACACAGACATTCGCGCTCTGCTAAAGCATTGCTTCGTAATGGGGCAACACTCTGTATCTCTCTCTGGCAGAGCCCGGCTGCCAAATTGGAAACGTCCAGACATTGCGCCCACAGGAAAGCTGCCAGCACTGAAAGCTCTAGCTGGTTTTCACTGTCCCTTGGAACTGCATTCGCTGCCACACAGACATTCGCGCTCTGCTAAAGCATTGCTTTGTAATGGGGCAACTCTCTGTATCTCTCTCTGGCAGAGCCCGGCTGCCAAATTGGAAACGTCCAGAGATTGCGCCCACAGGAAAGCTGCCAGCACTGAAAGCTCTAGCTGGTTTTCACTGTCCCTTGGAACTGCATTCGCTGCCACACAGACATTCGCGCTCTGCTAAAGCATTGCTTCGTAATGGGGCAACACTCTGTATCTCTCTCTGGCAGAGCCCGGCTGCCAAATTGGAAACGTCCAGAGATTGCGCCCACAGGAAAGCTGCCAGCACTGAAAGCTCTAGCTGGTTTTCACTGTCCCTTGGAACTGCATTCGCTGCCACACAGACATTCGCGCTCTGCTAAAGCATTGCTTCGTAATGGGGCAACACTCTGTATCTCTCTCTGGCAGAGCCCGGCTGCCAAATTGGAAACGTCCAGACATTGCGCCCACAGGAAAGCTGCCAGCACTGAAAGCTCTAGCTGGTTTTCACTGTCCCTTGGAACTGCATTCGCTGCCACACAGACATTCGCGCTCTGCTAAAGCATTGCTTCCTAATGGGGCAACACTCTGCATCTCTCTCTGGCAGAGCCCGGCTGCCAAATTGGAAACGTCCAGACATTGCGCCCACAGGAAAGCTGCCAGCACTGAAAGCTCTAGCTGGTTTTCACTGTCCCTTGGAACTGCATTCGCTGCCACACAGACATTCGCGCTCTGCTAAAGCATTGCTTCCTAATGGGGCAACACTCTGTATCTCTCTCTGGCAGAGCCCGGCTGCCAAATTGGAAACGTCCAGACATTGCGCCCACAGGAAAGCTGCCAGCACTGAAAGCTCTAGCTGGTTTTCACTGTCCCTTGGAACTGCATTCGCTGCCACACAGACATTCGCGCTCTGCTAAAGCATTGCTTCGTAATGGGGCAACACTCTGTATCTCTCTCTGGCAGAGCCCGGCTGCCAAATTGGAAACGTCCAGACATTGCGCCCACAGGAAAGCTGCCAGCACTGAAAGCTCTAGCTGGTTTTCACTGTCCCTTGGAACTGCATTCGCTGCCACACAGACATTCGCGCTCTGCTAAAGCATTGCTTTGTAATGGGGCAACTCTCTGTATCTCTCTCTGGCAGAGCCCGGCTGCCAAATTGGAAACGTCCAGAGATTGCGCCCACAGGAAAGCTGCCAGCACTGAAAGCTCTAGCTGGTTTTCACTGTCCCTTGGAACTGCATTCGCTGCCACACAGACATTCGCGCTCTGCTAAAGCATTGCTTCGTAATGGGGCAACACTCTGTATCTCTCTCTGGCAGAGCCCGGCTGCCAAATTGGAAACGTCCAGAGATTGCGCCCACAGGAAAGCTGCCAGCACTGAAAGCTCTAGCTGGTTTTCACTGTCCCTTGGAACTGCATTCGCTGCCACACAGACATTCGCGCTCTGCTAAAGCATTGCTTCGTAATGGGGCAACACTCTGTATCTCTCTCTGGCAGAGCCCGGCTGCCAAATTGGAAACGTCCAGACATTGCGCCCACAGGAAAGCTGCCAGCACTGAAAGCTCTAGCTGGTTTTCACTGTCCCTTGGAACTGCATTCGCTGCCACACAGACATTCGCGCTCTGCTAAAGCATTGCTTCGTAATGGGGCAACACTCTGTATCTCTCTCTGGCAGAGCCCGGCTGCCAAATTGGAAACGTCCAGACATTGCGCCCACAGGAAAGCTGCCAGCACTGAAAGCTCTAGCTGGTTTTCACTGTCCCTTGGAACTGCATTCGCTGCCACACAGACATTCGCGCTCTGCTAAAGCATTGCTTCGTAATGGGGCAACACTCTGTATCTCTCTCTGGCAGAGCCCGGCTGCCAAATTGGAAACGTCCAGAGATTGCGCCCACAGGAAAGCTGCCAGCACTGAAAGCTCTAGCTGGTTTTCACTGTCCCTTGGAACTGCATTCGCTACCACACAGACATTCGCGCTCTGCTAAAGCATTGCTTCCTAATGGGGCAACACTCTGTATCTCTCTCTGGCAGAGCCCGGCTGCCAAATTGGAAACGTCCAGAGATTGCGCCCACAGGAAAGCTGCCAGCACTGAAAGCTCTAGCTGGTTTTCACTGTCCCTTGGAACTGCATTCGCTGCCACACAGACATTCGCGCTCTGCTAAAGCTTAACTTGGTAATTGGGCAACACTCTGTATCTCTCTCTGGCAGAGCCCGGCTGCCAAATTGGAAACGTCCAGAGATTGCGCCCACAGGAAAGCTGCCAGCACTGAAAGCTCTAGCTGGTTTTCACTGTCCCTTGGAACTGCATTCGCTGCCACACAGACATTCGCGCTCTGCTAAAGCATTGCTTCCTAATGGGGCAACACTCTGCATCTCTCTCTGGCAGAGCCCGGCTGCCAAATTGGAAACGTCCAGACATTGCGCCCACAGGAAAGCTGCCAGCACTGAAAGCTCTAGCTGGTTTTCACTGTCCCTTGGAACTGCATTCGCTGCCAGACAGACATTCGCGCTCTGCTAAAGCATTGCTTCGTAATGGGGCAACACTCTGTATCTCTCTCTGGCAGACCCCGGCTGCCAAATTGGAAACGTCCAGAGATTGCGCCCACAGGAAAGCTGCCAGCACTGAAAGCTCTAGCTGGTTTTCACTGTCCCTTGGAACTGCATTCGCTGCCACACAGACATTCGCGCTCTGCTAAAACATTGCTTCGTAATGGGGCAACACTCTGTATCTCTCTCTGGCAGAGCCCGGCTGCCAAATTGAAAACGTCCAGAGATTGCGCCCACAGGAAAGCTGCCAGCACTGAAAGCTCTAGCTGGTTTTCACTGTCCCTTGGAACTGCATTCGCTGCCACACAGACATTCGCGCTCTGCTAAAGCTTTGCTTCGTAATGGGGCAACACTCTGTATCTCTCTCTGGCAGAGCCCGGCTGCCAAATTGGAAACGTCCAGACATTGCGCCCACAGGAAAGCTGCCAGCACTGAAAGCTCTAGCTGGTTTTCACTGTCCCTTGGAACTGCATTCGCTGCCACACAGACATTCGCGCTCTGCTAAAGCTTTGCTTCGTAATGGGGCAACACTCTGTATCTCTCTCTGGCAGAGCCCGGCTGCCAAATTGGAAACGTCCAGAGATTGCGCCCACAGGAAAGCTGCCAGCACTGAAAGCTCTAGCTGGTTTTCACTGTCCCTTGGAACTGCATTCGCTGCCACACAGACATTCGCGCTCTGCTAAAGCATTGCTTCGTAATGGGGCAACACTCTGTATCTCTCTCTGGCAGAGCCCGGCTGCCAAATTGGAAACGTCCAGAGATTGCGCCCACAGGAAAGCTGCCAGCACTGAAAGCTCTAGCTGGTTTTCACTGTCCCTTGGAACTGCATTCGCTGCCACACAGACATTTGCGCTCTGCTAAAGCATTGCTTCGTAATGGGGCAACACTCTGCATCTCTCTCTGGCAGAGCCCGGCTGCCAAATTGGAAACGTCCAGACATTGCGCCCACAGGAAAGCTGCCAGCACTGAAAGCTCTAGCTGGTTTTCACTGTCCCTTGGAACTGCATTCGCTGCCACACAGACATTCGCGCTCTGCTAAAGCATTGCTTCGTAATGGGGCAACACTCTGTATCTCTCTCTGGCAGAGCCCGGCTGCCAAATTGGAAACGTCCAGAGATTGCGCCCACAGGAAAGCTGCCAGCACTGAAAGCTCTAGCTGGTTTTCACTGTCCCTTGGAACTGCATTCGCTGCCACACAGACATTCGCGCTCTGCTAAAGCATTGCTTCCTAATGGGGCAACACTCTGCATCTCTCTCTGGCAGAGCCCGGCTGCCAAATTGGAAACGTCCAGACATTGCGCCCACAGGAAAGCTGCCAGCACTGAAAGCTCTAGCTGGTTTTCACTGTCCCTTGGAACTGCATTCGCTGCCACACAGACATTCGCGCTCTGCTAAAGCATTGCTTCCTAATGGGGCAACACTCTGTATCTCTCTCTGGCAGAGCCCGGCTGCCAAATTGGAAACGTCCAGACATTGCGCCCACAGGAAAGCTGCCAGCACTGAAAGCTCTAGCTGGTTTTCACTGTCCCTTGGAACTGCATTCGCTGCCACACAGACATTCGCGCTCTGCTAAAGCATTGCTTCGTAATGGGGCAACACTCTGTATCTCTCTCTGGCAGAGCCCGGCTGCCAAATTGGAAACGTCCAGACATTGCGCCCACAGGAAAGCTGCCAGCACTGAAAGCTCTAGCTGGTTTTCACTGTCCCTTGGAACTGCATTCGCTGCCACACAGACATTCGCGCTCTGCTAAAGCATTGCTTTGTAATGGGGCAACTCTCTGTATCTCTCTCTGGCAGAGCCCGGCTGCCAAATTGGAAACGTCCAGAGATTGCGCCCACAGGAAAGCTGCCAGCACTGAAAGCTCTAGCTGGTTTTCACTGTCCCTTGGAACTGCATTCGCTGCCACACAGACATTCGCGCTCTGCTAAAGCATTGCTTCGTAATGGGGCAACACTCTGTATCTCTCTCTGGCAGAGCCCGGCTGCCAAATTGGAAACGTCCAGAGATTGCGCCCACAGGAAAGCTGCCAGCACTGAAAGCTCTAGCTGGTTTTCACTGTCCCTTGGAACTGCATTCGCTGCCACACAGACATTCGCGCTCTGCTAAAGCATTGCTTCGTAATGGGGCAACACTCTGTATCTCTCTCTGGCAGAGCCCGGCTGCCAAATTGGAAACGTCCAGACATTGCGCCCACAGGAAAGCTGCCAGCACTGAAAGCTCTAGCTGGTTTTCACTGTCCCTTGGAACTGCATTCGCTGCCACACAGACATTCGCGCTCTGCTAAAGCATTGCTTCCTAATGGGGCAACACTCTGCATCTCTCTCTGGCAGAGCCCGGCTGCCAAATTGGAAACGTCCAGACATTGCGCCCACAGGAAAGCTGCCAGCACTGAAAGCTCTAGCTGGTTTTCACTGTCCCTTGGAACTGCATTCGCTGCCACACAGACATTCGCGCTCTGCTAAAGCATTGCTTCCTAATGGGGCAACACTCTGTATCTCTCTCTGGCAGAGCCCGGCTGCCAAATTGGAAACGTCCAGACATTGCGCCCACAGGAAAGCTGCCAGCACTGAAAGCTCTAGCTGGTTTTCACTGTCCCTTGGAACTGCATTCGCTGCCACACAGACATTCGCGCTCTGCTAAAGCATTGCTTCGTAATGGGGCAACACTCTGTATCTCTCTCTGGCAGAGCCCGGCTGCCAAATTGGAAACGTCCAGACATTGCGCCCACAGGAAAGCTGCCAGCACTGAAAGCTCTAGCTGGTTTTCACTGTCCCTTGGAACTGCATTCGCTGCCACACAGACATTCGCGCTCTGCTAAAGCATTGCTTTGTAATGGGGCAACTCTCTGTATCTCTCTCTGGCAGAGCCCGGCTGCCAAATTGGAAACGTCCAGAGATTGCGCCCACAGGAAAGCTGCCAGCACTGAAAGCTCTAGCTGGTTTTCACTGTCCCTTGGAACTGCATTCGCTGCCACACAGACATTCGCGCTCTGCTAAAGCATTGCTTCGTAATGGGGCAACACTCTGTATCTCTCTCTGGCAGAGCCCGGCTGCCAAATTGGAAACGTCCAGAGATTGCGCCCACAGGAAAGCTGCCAGCACTGAAAGCTCTAGCTGGTTTTCACTGTCCCTTGGAACTGCATTCGCTGCCACACAGACATTCGCGCTCTGCTAAAGCATTGCTTCGTAATGGGGCAACACTCTGTATCTCTCTCTGGCAGAGCCCGGCTGCCAAATTGGAAACGTCCAGACATTGCGCCCACAGGAAAGCTGCCAGCACTGAAAGCTCTAGCTGGTTTTCACTGTCCCTTGGAACTGCATTCGCTGCCACACAGACATTCGCGCTCTGCTAAAGCATTGCTTCGTAATGGGGCAACACTCTGTATCTCTCTCTGGCAGAGCCCGGCTGCCAAATTGGAAACGTCCAGACATTGCGCCCACAGGAAAGCTGCCAGCACTGAAAGCTCTAGCTGGTTTTCACTGTCCCTTGGAACTGCATTCGCTGCCACACAGACATTCGCGCTCTGCTAAAGCATTGCTTCGTAATGGGGCAACACTCTGTATCTCTCTCTGGCAGAGCCCGGCTGCCAAATTGGAAACGTCCAGAGATTGCGCCCACAGGAAAGCTGCCAGCACTGAAAGCTCTAGCTGGTTTTCACTGTCCCTTGGAACTGCATTCGCTACCACACAGACATTCGCGCTCTGCTAAAGCATTGCTTCCTAATGGGGCAACACTCTGTATCTCTCTCTGGCAGAGCCCGGCTGCCAAATTGGAAACGTCCAGAGATTGCGCCCACAGGAAAGCTGCCAGCACTGAAAGCTCTAGCTGGTTTTCACTGTCCCTTGGAACTGCATTCGCTGCCACACAGACATTCGCGCTCTGCTAAAGCTTAACTTGGTAATTGGGCAACACTCTGTATCTCTCTCTGGCAGAGCCCGGCTGCCAAATTGGAAACGTCCAGAGATTGCGCCCACAGGAAAGCTGCCAGCACTGAAAGCTCTAGCTGGTTTTCACTGTCCCTTGGAACTGCATTCGCTGCCACACAGACATTCGCGCTCTGCTAAAGCATTGCTTCCTAATGGGGCAACACTCTGCATCTCTCTCTGGCAGAGCCCGGCTGCCAAATTGGAAACGTCCAGACATTGCGCCCACAGGAAAGCTGCCAGCACTGAAAGCTCTAGCTGGTTTTCACTGTCCCTTGGAACTGCATTCGCTGCCAGACAGACATTCGCGCTCTGCTAAAGCATTGCTTCGTAATGGGGCAACACTCTGTATCTCTCTCTGGCAGAGCCCGGCTGCCAAATTGGAAACGTCCAGAGATTGCGCCCACAGGAAAGCTGCCAGCACTGAAAGCTCTAGCTGGTTTTCACTGTCCCTTGGAACTGCATTCGCTGCCACACAGACATTCGCGCTCTGCTAAAACATTGCTTCGTAATGGGGCAACACTCTGTATCTCTCTCTGGCAGAGCCCGGCTGCCAAATTGGAAACGTCCAGAGATTGCGCCCACAGGAAAGCTGCCAGCACTGAAAGCTCTAGCTGGTTTTCACTGTCCCTTGGAACTGCATTCGCTGCCACACAGACATTCGCGCTCTGCTAAAGCTTTGCTTCGTAATGGGGCAACACTCTGTATCTCTCTCTGGCAGAGCCCGGCTGCCAAATTGGAAACGTCCAGACATTGCGCCCACAGGAAAGCTGCCAGCACTGAAAGCTCTAGCTGGTTTTCACTGTCCCTTGGAACTGCATTCGCTGCCACACAGACATTCGCGCTCTGCTAAAGCTTTGCTTCGTAATGGGGCAACACTCTGTATCTCTCTCTGGCAGAGCCCGGCTGCCAAATTGGAAACGTCCAGAGATTGCGCCCACAGGAAAGCTGCCAGCACTGAAAGCTCTAGCTGGTTTTCACTGTCCCTTGGAACTGCATTCGCTGCCACACAGACATTCGCGCTCTGCTAAAGCATTGCTTCGTAATGGGGCAACACTCTGTATCTCTCTCTGGCAGAGCCCGGCTGCCAAATTGGAAACGTCCAGAGATTGCGCCCACAGGAAAGCTGCCAGCACTGAAAGCTCTAGCTGGTTTTCACTGTCCCTTGGAACTGCATTCGCTGCCACACAGACATTTGCGCTCTGCTAAAGCATTGCTTCGTAATGGGGCAACACTCTGCATCTCTCTCTGGCAGAGCCCGGCTGCCAAATTGGAAACGTCCAGACATTGCGCCCACAGGAAAGCTGCCAGCACTGAAAGCTCTAGCTGGTTTTCACTGTCCCTTGGAACTGCATTCGCTGCCACACAGACATTCGCGCTCTGCTAAAGCATTGCTTCGTAATGGGGCAACACTCTGTATCTCTCTCTGGCAGAGCCCGGCTGCCAAATTGGAAACGTCCAGAGATTGCGCCCACAGGAAAGCTGCCAGCACTGAAAGCTCTAGCTGGTTTTCACTGTCCCTTGGAACTGCATTCGCTGCCACACAGACATTCGCGCTCTGCTAAAGCATTGCTTCGTAATGGGGCAACACTCTGTATCTCTCTCTGGCAGAGCCCGGCTGCCAAATTGGAAACGTCCAGACATTGCGCCCACAGGAAAGCTGCCAGCACTGAAAGCTCTAGCTGGTTTTCACTGTCCCTTGGAACTGCATTCGCTGCCACACAGACATTCGCGCTCTGCTAAATCTTAACTTGGTATTTGGGCAACACTCTGTATCTCTCTCTGGCAGAGCCCGGCTGCCAAATTGGAAACGTCCAGACATTGCGCCCACAGGAAAGCTGCCAGCACTGAAAGCTCTAGCTGGTTTTCACTGTCCCTTGGAACTGCATTCGCTGCCACACAGACATTCGCGCTCTGCTAAAGCATTGCTTCGTAATGGGGCAACACTCTGTATCTCTCTCTGGCAGAGCCCGGCTGCCAAATTGGAAACGTCCAGAGATTGCGCCCACAGGAAAGCTGCCAGCACTGAAAGCTCTAGCTGGTTTTCACTGTCCCTTGGAACTGCATTCGCTGCCACACAGACATTCGCGCTCTGCTAAAGCATTGCTTCGTAATGGGGCAACACTCTGTATCTCTCTCTGGCAGAGCCCGGCTGCCAAATTGGAAACGTCCAGACATTGCGCCCACAGGAAAGCTGCCAGCACTGAAAGCTCTAGCTGGTTTTCACTGTCCCTTGGAACTGCATTCGCTGCCACACAGACATTCGCGCTCTGCTAAAGCATTGCTTCGTAATGGGGCAACACTCTGTATCTCTCTCTGGCAGAGCCCGGCTGCCAAATTGGAAACGTCCAGAGATTGCGCCCACAGGAAAGCTGCCAGCACTGAAAGCTCTAGCTGGTTTTCACTGTCCCTTGGAACTGCATTCGCTGCCACACAGACATTCGCGCTCTGCTAAAGCATTGCTTCGTAATGGGGCAACACTCTGTATCTCTCTCTGGCAGAGCCCGGCTGCCAAATTGGAAACGTCCAGAGATTGCGCCCACAGGAAAGCTGCCAGCACTGAAAGCTCTAGCTGGTTTTCACTGTCCCTTGGAACTGCATTCGCTGCCACACAGACATTCGCGCTCTGCTAAAGCATTGCTTCGTAATGGGGCAACACTCTGTATCTCTCTCTGGCAGAGCCCGGCTGCCAAATTGGAAACGTCCAGAGATTGCGCCCACAGGAAAGCTGCCAGCACTGAAAGCTCTAGCTGGTTTTCACTGTCCCTTGGAACTGCATTCGCTGCCACACAGACATTCGCGCTCTGCTAAAGCATTGCTTCGTAATGGGGCAACACTCTGTATCTCTCTCTGGCAGAGCCCGGCTGCCAAATTGGAAACGTCCAGAGATTGCGCCCACAGGAAAGCTGCCAGCACTGAAAGCTCTAGCTGGTTTTCACTGTCCCTTGGAACTGCATTCGCTGCCACACAGACATTCGCGCTCTGCTAAAGCATTGCTTCGTAATGGGGCAACACTCTGTATCTCTCTCTGGCAGAGCCCGGCTGCCAAATTGGAAACGTCCAGAGATTGCGCCCACAGGAAAGCTGCCAGCACTGAAAGCTCTAGCTGGTTTTCACTGTCCCTTGGAACTGCATTCGCTGCCACACAGACATTCGCGCTCTGCTAAAGCTTAACTTGGTAATTGGGCAACACTCTGTATCTCTCTCTGGCAGAGCCCGGCTGCCAAATTGGAAACGTCCAGAGATTGCGCCCACAGGAAAGCTGCCAGCACTGAAAGCTCTGGCTGGTTTTCACTGTCCCTTGGAACTGCATTCGCTGCCACACAGACATTCGCGCTCTGCTAAAGCATTGCTTCGTAATGGGGCAACACTCTGTATCTCTCTCTGGCAGAGCCCGGCTGCCAAATTGGAAACGTCCAGACATTGCGCCCACAGGAAAGCTGCCAGCACTGAAAGCTCTAGCTGGTTTTCACTGTCCCTTGGAACTGCATTCGCTGCCACACAGACATTCGCGCTCTGCTAAAGCATTGCTTCGTAATGGGGCAACACTCTGTATCTCTCTCTGGCAGAGCCCGGCTGCCAAATTGGAAACCTCCAGAGATTGCGCCCACAGGAAAGCTGCCAGCACTGAAAGCTCTAGCTGGTTTTCACTGTCCCTTGGAACTGCATTCGCTGCCACACAGACATTTGCGCTCTGCTAAAGCATTGCTTCGTAATGGGGCAACACTCTGTATCTCTCTCTGGCAGAGCCCGGCTGCCAAATTGGAAACGTCCAGAGATTGCGCCCACAGGAAAGCTGCCAGCACTGAAAGCTCTAGCTGGTTTTCACTGTCCCTTGGAACTGCATTCGCTGCCACACAGACATTCGCGCTCTGCTAAAACATTGCTTCGTAATGGGGCAACACTCTGTATCTCTCTCTGGCAGAGCCCGGCTGCCAAATTGGAAACGTCCAGAGATTGCGCCCACAGGAAAGCTGCCAGCACTGAAAGCTCTAGCTGGTTTTCACTGTCCCTTGGAACTGCATTCGCTGCCACACAGACATTCGCGCTCTGCTAAAGCATTGCTTCGTAATGGGGCAACACTCTGTATCTCTCTCTGGCAGAGCCCGGCTGCCAAATTGGAAACGTCCAGAGATTGCGCCCACAGGAAAGCTGCCAGCACTGAAAGCTCTAGCTGGTTTTCACTGTCCCTTGGAACTGCATTCGCTGCCACACAGACATTCGCGCTCTGCTAAAGCATTGCTTCGTAATGGGGCAACACTCTGTATCTCTCTCTGGCAGAGCCCGGCTGCCAAATTGGAAACGTCCAGAGATTGCGCCCACAGGAAAGCTGCCAGCACTGAAAGCTCTAGCTGGTTTTCACTGTCCCTTGGAACTGCATTCGCTGCCACACAGACATTTGCGCTCTGCTAAAGCATTGCTTCGTAATGGGGCAACACTCTGTATCTCTCTCTGGCAGAGCCCGGCTGCCAAATTGGAAACGTCCAGAGATTGCGCCCACAGGAAAGCTGCCAGCACTGAAAGCTCTAGCTGGTTTTCACTGTCCCTTGGAACTGCATTCGCTGCCACACAGACATTCGCGCTCTGCTAAAGCATTGCTTCCTAATGGGGCAACACTCTGTATCTCTCTCTGGCAGAGCCCGGCTGCCAAATTGGAAACGTCCAGAGATTGCGCCCACAGGAAAGCTGCCAGCACTGAAAGCTCTAGCTGGTTTTCACTGTCCCTTGGAACTGCATTCGCTGCCACACAGACATTCGCGCTCTGCTAAAGCATTGCTTCGTAATGGGGCAACACTCTGTATCTCTCTCTGGCAGAGCCCGGCTGCCAAATTGGAAACGTCCAGAGATTGCGCCCACAGGAAAGCTGCCAGCACTGAAAGCTCTAGCTGGTTTTCACTGTCCCTTGGAACTGCATTCGCTGCCACACAGACATTTGCGCTCTGCTAAAGCATTGCTTCGTAATGGGGCAACACTCTGTATCTCTCTCTGGCAGAGCCCGGCTGCCAAATTGGAAACGTCCAGAGATTGCGCCCACAGGAAAGCTGCCAGCACTGAAAGCTCTAGCTGGTTTTCACTGTCCCTTGGAACTGCATTCGCTGCCACACAGACATTCGCGCTCTGCTAAATCTTAACTTGGTATTTGGGCAACACTCTGTATCTCTCTCTGGCAGAGCCCGGCTGCCAAATTGGAAACGTCCAGACATTGCGCCCACAGGAAAGCTGCCAGCACTGAAAGCTCTAGCTGGTTTTCACTGTCCCTTGGAACTGCATTCGCTGCCACACAGACATTCGCGCTCTGCTAAAGCATTGCTTCGTAATGGGGCAACACTCTGTATCTCTCTCTGGCAGAGCCTGGCTGCCAAATTGGAAACGTCCAGACATTGCGCCCACAGGAAAGCTGCCAGCACTGAAAGCTCTAGCTGGTTTTCACTGTCCCTTGGAACTGCATTCGCTGCCACACAGACATTTGCGCTCTGCTAAAGCATTGCTTCGTAATGGGGCAACACTCTGTATCTCTCTCTGGCAGAGCCCGGCTGCCAAATTGGAAACGTCCAGAGATTGCGCCCACAGGAAAGCTGCCAGCACTGAAAGCTCTAGCTGGTTTTCACTGTCCCTTGGAACTGCATTCGCTGCCACACAGACATTCGCGCTCTGCTAAAGCATTGCTTCGTAATGGGGCAACACTCTGTATCTCTCTCTGGCAGAGCCCGGCTGCCAAATTGGAAACGTCCAGACATTGCGCCCACAGGAAAGCTGCCAGCACTGAAAGCTCTAGCTGGTTTTCACTGTCCCTTGGAACTGCATTCGCTGCCACACAGACATTCGCGCTCTGCTAAAGCATTGCTTCGTAATGGGGCAACACTCTGTATCTCTCTCTGGCAGAGCCCGGCTGCCAAATTGGAAACGTCCAGACATTGCGCCCACAGGAAAGCTGCCAGCACTGAAAGCTCTAGCTGGTTTTCACTGTCCCTTGGAACTGCATTCGCTGCCACACAGACATTCGCGCTCTGCTAAAGCTTAACTTGGTAATTGGGCAACACTCTGTATCTCTCTCTGGCAGAGCCCGGCTGCCAAATTGGAAACGTCCAGAGATTGCGCCCACAGGAAAGCTGCCAGCACTGAAAGCTCTAGCTGGTTTTCACTGTCCCTTGGAACTGCATTCGCTGCCACACAGACATTCGCGCTCTGCTAAAGCATTGCTTCCTAATGGGGCAACACTCTGTATCTCTCTCTGGCAGAGTCCGGCTGCCAAATTGGAAACGTCCAGAGATTGCGCCCACAGGAAAGCTGCCAGCACTGAAAGCTCTAGCTGGTTTTCACTGTCCCTTGGAACTGCATTCGCTGCCACACAGACATTCGCGCTCTGCTAAAGCTTAACTTGGTAATTGGGCAACACTCTGTATCTCTCTCTGGCAGAGCCCGGCTGCCAAATTGGAAACGTCCAGACATTGCGCCCACAGGAAAGCTGCCAGCACTGAAAGCTCTAGCTGGTTTTCACTGTCCCTTGGAACTGCATTCGCTGCCACACAGACATTCGCGCTCTGCTAAAGCATTGCTTCCTAATGGGGCAACACTCTGCATCTCTCTCTGGCAGAGCCCGGCTGCCAAATTGGAAACGTCCAGACATTGCGCCCACAGGAAAGCTGCCAGCACTGAAAGCTCTAGCTGGTTTTCACTGTCCCTTGGAACTGCATTCGCTGCCACACAGACATTCGCGCTCTGCTAAAGCATTGCTTCGTAATGGGGCAACACTCTGTATCTCTCTCTGGCAGAGCCCGGCTGCCAAATTGGAAACGTCCAGACATTGCGCCCACAGGAAAGCTGCCAGCACTGAAAGCTCTAGCTGGTTTTCACTGTCCCTTGGAACTGCATTCGCTGCCACACAGACATTCGCGCTCTGCTAAAGCATTGCTTCGTAATGGGGCAACACTCTGTATCTCTCTCTGGCAGAGCCCGGCTGCCAAATTGGAAACGTCCAGAGATTGCGCCCACAGGAAAGCTGCCAGCACTGAAAGCTCTAGCTGGTTTTCACTGTCCCTTGGAACTGCATTCGCTGCCACACAGACATTTGCGCTCTGCTAAAGCATTGCTTCGTAATGGGGCAACACTCTGTATCTCTCTCTGGCAGAGCCCGGCTGCCAAATTGGAAACGTCCAGAGATTGCGCCCACAGGAAAGCTGCCAGCACTGAAAGCTCTAGCTGGTTTTCACTGTCCCTTGGAACTGCATTCGCTGCCACACAGACATTCGCGCTCTGCTAAAGCATTGCTTCCTAATGGGGCAACACTCTGTATCTCTCTCTGGCAGAGCCCGGCTGCCAAATTGGAAACGTCCAGAGATTGCGCCCACAGGAAAGCTGCCAGCACTGAAAGCTCTAGCTGGTTTTCACTGTCCCTTGGAACTGCATTCGCTGCCACACAGACATTCGCGCTCTGCTAAAGCATTGCTTCGTAATGGGGCAACACTCTGTATCTCTCTCTGGCAGAGCCCGGCTGCCAAATTGGAAACGTCCAGAGATTGCGCCCACAGGAAAGCTGCCAGCACTGAAAGCTCTAGCTGGTTTTCACTGTCCCTTGGAACTGCATTCGCTGCCACACAGACATTTGCGCTCTGCTAAAGCATTGCTTCGTAATGGGGCAACACTCTGTATCTCTCTCTGGCAGAGCCCGGCTGCCAAATTGGAAACGTCCAGAGATTGCGCCCACAGGAAAGCTGCCAGCACTGAAAGCTCTAGCTGGTTTTCACTGTCCCTTGGAACTGCATTCGCTGCCACACAGACATTCGCGCTCTGCTAAATCTTAACTTGGTATTTGGGCAACACTCTGTATCTCTCTCTGGCAGAGCCCGGCTGCCAAATTGGAAACGTCCAGACATTGCGCCCACAGGAAAGCTGCCAGCACTGAAAGCTCTAGCTGGTTTTCACTGTCCCTTGGAACTGCATTCGCTGCCACACAGACATTCGCGCTCTGCTAAAGCATTGCTTCGTAATGGGGCAACACTCTGTATCTCTCTCTGGCAGAGCCTGGCTGCCAAATTGGAAACGTCCAGACATTGCGCCCACAGGAAAGCTGCCAGCACTGAAAGCTCTAGCTGGTTTTCACTGTCCCTTGGAACTGCATTCGCTGCCACACAGACATTTGCGCTCTGCTAAAGCATTGCTTCGTAATGGGGCAACACTCTGTATCTCTCTCTGGCAGAGCCCGGCTGCCAAATTGGAAACGTCCAGAGATTGCGCCCACAGGAAAGCTGCCAGCACTGAAAGCTCTAGCTGGTTTTCACTGTCCCTTGGAACTGCATTCGCTGCCACACAGACATTCGCGCTCTGCTAAAGCATTGCTTCGTAATGGGGCAACACTCTGTATCTCTCTCTGGCAGAGCCCGGCTGCCAAATTGGAAACGTCCAGACATTGCGCCCACAGGAAAGCTGCCAGCACTGAAAGCTCTAGCTGGTTTTCACTGTCCCTTGGAACTGCATTCGCTGCCACACAGACATTCGCGCTCTGCTAAAGCATTGCTTCGTAATGGGGCAACACTCTGTATCTCTCTCTGGCAGAGCCCGGCTGCCAAATTGGAAACGTCCAGACATTGCGCCCACAGGAAAGCTGCCAGCACTGAAAGCTCTAGCTGGTTTTCACTGTCCCTTGGAACTGCATTCGCTGCCACACAGACATTCGCGCTCTGCTAAAGCTTAACTTGGTAATTGGGCAACACTCTGTATCTCTCTCTGGCAGAGCCCGGCTGCCAAATTGGAAACGTCCAGAGATTGCGCCCACAGGAAAGCTGCCAGCACTGAAAGCTCTAGCTGGTTTTCACTGTCCCTTGGAACTGCATTCGCTGCCACACAGACATTCGCGCTCTGCTAAAGCATTGCTTCCTAATGGGGCAACACTCTGTATCTCTCTCTGGCAGAGTCCGGCTGCCAAATTGGAAACGTCCAGAGATTGCGCCCACAGGAAAGCTGCCAGCACTGAAAGCTCTAGCTGGTTTTCACTGTCCCTTGGAACTGCATTCGCTGCCACACAGACATTCGCGCTCTGCTAAAGCTTAACTTGGTAATTGGGCAACACTCTGTATCTCTCTCTGGCAGAGCCCGGCTGCCAAATTGGAAACGTCCAGACATTGCGCCCACAGGAAAGCTGCCAGCACTGAAAGCTCTAGCTGGTTTTCACTGTCCCTTGGAACTGCATTCGCTGCCACACAGACATTCGCGCTCTGCTAAAGCATTGCTTCCTAATGGGGCAACACTCTGCATCTCTCTCTGGCAGAGCCCGGCTGCCAAATTGGAAACGTCCAGACATTGCGCCCACAGGAAAGCTGCCAGCACTGAAAGCTCTAGCTGGTTTTCACTGTCCCTTGGAACTGCATTCGCTGCCACACAGACATTCGCGCTCTGCTAAAGCATTGCTTCGTAATGGGGCAACACTCTGTATCTCTCTCTGGCAGAGCCCGGCTGCCAAATTGGAAACGTCCAGACATTGCGCCCACAGGAAAGCTGCCAGCACTGAAAGCTCTAGCTGGTTTTCACTGTCCCTTGGAACTGCATTCGCTGCCACACAGACATTCGCGCTCTGCTAAAGCATTGCTTCGTAATGGGGCAACACTCTGTATCTCTCTCTGGCAGAGCCCGGCTGCCAAATTGGAAACGTCCAGAGATTGCGCCCACAGGAAAGCTGCCAGCACTGAAAGCTCTAGCTGGTTTTCACTGTCCCTTGGAACTGCATTCGCTGCCACACAGACATTTGCGCTCTGCTAAAGCATTGCTTCGTAATGGGGCAACACTCTGTATCTCTCTCTGGCAGAGCCCGGCTGCCAAATTGGAAACGTCCAGAGATTGCGCCCACAGGAAAGCTGCCAGCACTGAAAGCTCTAGCTGGTTTTCACTGTCCCTTGGAACTGCATTCGCTGCCACACAGACATTCGCGCTCTGCTAAAGCATTGCTTCCTAATGGGGCAACACTCTGTATCTCTCTCTGGCAGAGCCCGGCTGCCAAATTGGAAACGTCCAGAGATTGCGCCCACAGGAAAGCTGCCAGCACTGAAAGCTCTAGCTGGTTTTCACTGTCCCTTGGAACTGCATTCGCTGCCACACAGACATTTGCGCTCTGCTAAAGCATTGCTTCGTAATGGGGCAACACTCTGTATCTCTCTCTGGCAGAGCCCGGCTGCCAAATTGGAAACGTCCAGAGATTGCGCCCACAGGAAAGCTGCCAGCACTGAAAGCTCTAGCTGGTTTTCACTGTCCCTTGGAACTGCATTCGCTGCCACACAGACATTCGCGCTCTGCTAAAACATTGCTTCGTAATGGGGCAACACTCTGTATCTCTCTCTGGCAGAGCCCGGCTGCCAAATTGGAAACGTCCAGAGATTGCGCCCACAGGAAAGCTGCCAGCACTGAAAGCTCTAGCTGGTTTTCACTGTCCCTTGGAACTGCATTCGCTGCTACACAGACATTCGCGCTCTGCTAAAGCATTGCTTCGTAATGGGGCAACACTCTGTATCTCTCTCTGGCAGAGCCCGGCTGCCAAATTGGAAACGTCCAGAGATTGCGCCCACAGGAAAGCTGCCAGCACTGAAAGCTCTAGCTGGTTTTCACTGTCCCTTGGAACTGCATTCGCTGCCACACAGACATTCGCGCTCTGCTAAAGCATTGCTTCGTAATGGGGCAACACTCTGTATCTCTCTCTGGCAGAGCCCGGCTGCCAAATTGGAAACGTCCAGAGATTGCGCCCACAGGAAAGCTGCCAGCACTGAAAGCTCTAGCTGGTTTTCACTGTCCCTTGGAACTGCATTCGCTGCCACACAGACATTCGCGCTCTGCTAAAGCATTGCTTCCTAATGGGGCAACACTCTGTATCTCTCTCTGGCAGAGCCCGGCTGCCAAATTGGAAACGTCCAGACATTGCGCCCACAGGAAAGCTGCCAGCACTGAAAGCTCTAGCTGGTTTTCACTGTCCCTTGGAACTGCATTCGCTGCCACACAGACATTCGCGCTCTGCTAAAGCATTGCTTCCTAATGGGGCAACACTCTGCATCTCTCTGGCAGAGCCCGGCTGCCAAATTGGAAACGTCCAGACATTGCGCCCACAGGAAAGCTGCCAGCACTGAAAGCTCTAGCTGGTTTTCACTGTCCCTTGGAACTGCATTCGCTGCCACACAGACATTCGCGCTCTGCTAAAGCATTGCTTCGTAATGGGGCAACACTCTGTATCTCTCTCTGGCAGAGCCCGGCTGCCAAATTGGAAACGTCCAGACATTGCGCCCACAGGAAAGCTGCCAGCACTGAAAGCTCTAGCTGGTTTTCACTGTCCCTTGGAACTGCATTCGCTGCCACACAGACATTCGCGCTCTGCTAAAGCATTGCTTCCTAATGGGGCAACACTCTGTATCTCTCTCTGGCAGAGCCCGGCTGCCAAATTGGAAACGTCCAGAGATTGCGCCCACAGGAAAGCTGCCAGCACTGAAAGCTCTAGCTGGTTTTCACTGTCCCTTGGAACTGCATTCGCTGCCACACAGACATTCGCGCTCTGCTAAAGCATTGCTTCCTAATGGGGCAACACTCTGTATCTCTCTCTGGCAGAGCCCGGCTGCCAAATTGGAAACGTCCAGAGATTGCGCCCACAGGAAAGCTGCCAGCACTGAAAGCTCTAGCTGGTTTTCACTGTCCCTTGGAACTGCATTCGCTGCCACACAGACATTCGCGCTCTGCTAAAGCATTGCTTCGTAATGGGGCAACACTCTGTATCTCTCTCTGGCAGAGCCCGGCTGCCAAATTGGAAACGTCCAGAGATTGCGCCCACAGGAAAGCTGCCAGCACTGAAAGCTCTAGCTGGTTTTCACTGTCCCTTGGAACTGCATTCGCTGCCACACAGACATTCGCGCTCTGCTAAAGCATTGCTTCGTAATGGGGCAACACTCTGTATCTCTCTCTGGCAGAGCCCGGCTGCCAAATTGGAAACGTCCAGAGATTGCGCCCACAGGAAAGCTGCCAGCACTGAAAGCTCTAGCTGGTTTTCACTGTCCCTTGGAACTGCATTCGCTGCCACACAGACATTCGCGCTCTGCTAAAGCATTGCTTCGTAATGGGGCAACACTCTGTATCTCTCTCTGGCAGAGCCCGGCTGCCAAATTGGAAACGTCCAGACATTGCGCCCACAGGAAAGCTGCCAGCACTGAAAGCTCTAGCTGGTTTTCACTGTCCCTTGGAACTGCATTCGCTGCCACACAGACATTCGCGCTCTGCTAAAGCTTAACTTGGTAATTGGGCAACACTCTGTATCTCTCTCTGGCAGAGCCCGGCTGCCAAATTGGAAACGTCCAGAGATTGCGCCCACAGGAAAGCTGCCAGCACTGAAAGCTCTGGCTGGTTTTCACTGTCCCTTGGAACTGCATTCGCTGCCACACAGACATTCGCGCTCTGCTAAAGCATTGCTTCGTAATGGGGCAACTCTCTGTATCTCTCTCTGGCAGAGCCCGGCTGCCAAATTGGAAACGTCCAGACATTGCGCCCACAGGAAAGCTGCCAGCACTGAAAGCTCTAGCTGGTTTTCACTGTCCCTTGGAACTGCATTCGCTGCCACACAGACATTCGCGCTCTGCTAAAGCATTGCTTCGTAATGGGGCAACACTCTGTATCTCTCTCTGGCAGAGCCCGGCTGCCAAATTGGAAACGTCCAGAGATTGCGCCCACAGGAAAGCTGCCAGCACTGAAAGCTCTAGCTGGTTTTCACTGTCCCTTGGAACTGCATTCGCTGCCACACAGACATTCGCGCTCTGCTAAAGCATTGCTTCGTAATGGGGCAACACTCTGTATCTCTCTCTGGCAGAGCCCGGCTGCCAAATTGGAAACGTCCAGAGATTGCGCCCACAGGAAAGCTGCCAGCACTGAAAGCTCTAGCTGGTTTTCACTGTCCCTTGGAACTGCATTCGCTGCCACACAGACATTCGCGCTCTGCTAAAACATTGCTTCGTAATGGGGCAACACTCTGTATCTCTCTCTGGCAGAGCCCGGCTGCCAAATTGGAAACGTCCAGAGATTGCGCCCACAGGAAAGCTGCCAGCACTGAAAGCTCTAGCTGGTTTTCACTGTCCCTTGGAACTGCATTCGCTGCCACACAGACATTCGCGCTCTGCTAAAGCATTGCTTCGTAATGGGGCAACACTCTGTATCTCTCTCTGGCAGAGCCCGGCTGCCAAATTGGAAACGTCCAGAGATTGCGCCCACAGGAAAGCTGCCAGCACTGAAAGCTCTAGCTGGTTTTCACTGTCCCTTGGAACTGCATTCGCTGCCACACAGACATTCGCGCTCTGCTAAAGCATTGCTTCGTAATGGGGCAACACTCTGTATCTCTCTCTGGCAGAGCCCGGCTGCCAAATTGGAAACGTCCAGAGATTGCGCCCACAGGAAAGCTGCCAGCACTGAAAGCTCTAGCTGGTTTTCACTGTCCCTTGGAACTGCATTCGCTGCCACACAGACATTCGCGCTCTGCTAAATCTTAACTTGGTATTTGGGCAACACTCTGTATCTCTCTCTGGCAGAGCCCGGCTGCCAAATTGGAAACGTCCAGACATTGCGCCCACAGGAAAGCTGCCAGCACTGAAAGCTCTAGCTGGTTTTCACTGTCCCTTGGAACTGCATTCGCTGCCACACAGACATTCGCGCTCTGCTAAAGCATTGCTTCGTAATGGGGCAACACTCTGTATCTCTCTCTGGCAGAGCCTGGCTGCCAAATTGGAAACGTCCAGACATTGCGCCCACAGGAAAGCTGCCAGCACTGAAAGCTCTAGCTGGTTTTCACTGTCACTTGGAACTGCATTCGCTGCCACACAGACATTTGCGCTCTGCTAAAGCATTGCTTCATAATGGGGCAACACTCTGTATCTCTCTCTGGCAGAGCCCGGCTGCCAAATTGGAAACGTCCAGAGATTGCGCCCACAGGAAAGCTGCCAGCACTGAAAGCTCTAGCTGGTTTTCACTGTCCCTTGGAACTGCATTCGCTGCCACACAGACATTCGCGCTCTGCTAAAGCATTGCTTCGTAATGGGGCAACACTCTGTATCTCTCTCTGGCAGAGCCCGGCTGCCAAATTGGAAACGTCCAGACATTGCGCCCACAGGAAAGCTGCCAGCACTGAAAGCTCTAGCTGGTTTTCACTGTCCCTTGGAACTGCATTCGCTGCCACACAGACATTCGCGCTCTGCTAAAGCATTGCTTCGTAATGGGGCAACACTCTGTATCTCTCTCTGGCAGAGCCCGGCTGCCAAATTGGAAACGTCCAGACATTGCGCCCACAGGAAAGCTGCCAGCACTGAAAGCTCTAGCTGGTTTTCACTGTCCCTTGGAACTGCATTCGCTGCCACACAGACATTCGCGCTCTGCTAAAGCTTAACTTGGTAATTGGGCAACACTCTGTATCTCTCTCTGGCAGAGCCCGGCTGCCAAATTGGAAACGTCCAGACATTGCGCCCACAGGAAAGCTGCCAGCACTGAAAGCTCTAGCTGGTTTTCACTGTCCCTTGGAACTGCATTCGCTGCCACACAGACATTCGCGCTCTGCTAAAGCATTGCTTCCTAATGGGGCAACACTCTGTATCTCTCTCTGGCAGAGTCCGGCTGCCAAATTGGAAACGTCCAGAGATTGCGCCCACAGGAAAGCTGCCAGCACTGAAAGCTCTAGCTGGTTTTCACTGTCCCTTGGAACTGCATTCGCTGCCACACAGACATTCGCGCTCTGCTAAAGCTTAACTTGGTAATTGGGCAACACTCTGTATCTCTCTCTGGCAGAGCCCGGCTGCCAAATTGGAAACGTCCAGACATTGCGCCCACAGGAAAGCTGCCAGCACTGAAAGCTCTAGCTGGTTTTCACTGTCCCTTGGAACTGCATTCGCTGCCACACAGACATTCGCGCTCTGCTAAAGCATTGCTTCCTAATGGGGCAACACTCTGCATCTCTCTCTGGCAGAGCCCGGCTGCCAAATTGGAAACGTCCAGACATTGCGCCCACAGGAAAGCTGCCAGCACTGAAAGCTCTAGCTGGTTTTCACTGTCCCTTGGAACTGCATTCGCTGCCACACAGACATTCGCGCTCTGCTAAAGCATTGCTTCGTAATGGGGCAACACTCTGTATCTCTCTCTGGCAGAGCCCGGCTGCCAAATTGGAAACGTCCAGAGATTGCGCCCACAGGAAAGCTGCCAGCACTGAAAGCTCTAGCTGGTTTTCACTGTCCCTTGGAACTGCATTCGCTGCCACACAGACATTCGCGCTCTGCTAAAGCATTGCTTCGTAATGGGGCAACACTCTGTATCTCTCTCTGGCAGAGCCCGGCTGCCAAATTGGAAACGTCCAGAGATTGCGCCCACAGGAAAGCTGCCAGCACTGAAAGCTCTAGCTGGTTTTCACTGTCCCTTGGAACTGCATTCGCTGCCACACAGACATTTGCGCTCTGCTAAAGCATTGCTTCGTAATGGGGCAACACTCTGTATCTCTCTCTGGCAGAGCCCGGCTGCCAAATTGGAAACGTCCAGAGATTGCGCCCACAGGAAAGCTGCCAGCACTGAAAGCTCTAGCTGGTTTTCACTGTCCCTTGGAACTGCATTCGCTGCCACACAGACATTCGCGCTCTGCTAAAGCATTGCTTCCTAATGGGGCAACACTCTGTATCTCTCTCTGGCAGAGCCCGGCTGCCAAATTGGAAACGTCCAGAGATTGCGCCCACAGGAAAGCTGCCAGCACTGAAAGCTCTAGCTGGTTTTCACTGTCCCTTGGAACTGCATTCGCTGCCACACAGACATTCGCGCTCTGCTAAAGCATTGCTTCGTAATGGGGCAACACTCTGTATCTCTCTCTGGCAGAGCCCGGCTGCCAAATTGGAAACGTCCAGACATTGCGCCCACAGGAAAGCTGCCAGCACTGAAAGCTCTAGCTGGTTTTCACTGTCCCTTGGAACTGCATTCGCTGCCACACAGACATTCGCGCTCTGCTAAAACATTGCTTCGTAATGGGGCAACACTCTGTATCTCTCTCTGGCAGAGCCCGGCTGCCAAATTGGAAACGTCCAGAGATTGCGCCCACAGGAAAGCTGCCAGCACTGAAAGCTCTAGCTGGTTTTCACTGTCCCTTGGAACTGCATTCGCTGCTACACAGACATTCGCGCTCTGCTAAAGCATTGCTTCGTAATGGGGCAACACTCTGTATCTCTCTCTGGCAGAGCCCGGCTGCCAAATTGGAAACGTCCAGACATTGCGCCCACAGGAAAGCTGCCAGCACTGAAAGCTCTAGCTGGTTTTCACTGTCCCTTGGAACTGCATTCGCTGCCACACAGACATTCGCGCTCTGCTAAAGCATTGCTTCGTAATGGGGCAACACTCTGTATCTCTCTCTGGCAGAGCCCGGCTGCCAAATTGGAAACGTCCAGAGATTGCGCCCACAGGAAAGCTGCCAGCACTGAAAGCTCTAGCTGGTTTTCACTGTCCCTTGGAACTGCATTCGCTGCCACACAGACATTCGCGCTCTGCTAAAGCATTGCTTCCTAATGGGGCAACACTCTGTATCTCTCTCTGGCAGAGCCCGGCTGCCAAATTGGAAACGTCCAGAGATTGCGCCCACAGGAAAGCTGCCAGCACTGAAAGCTCTAGCTGGTTTTCACTGTCCCTTGGAACTGCATTCGCTGCCACACAGACATTCGCGCTCTGCTAAAGCATTGCTTCCTAATGGGGCAACACTCTGTATCTCTCTCTGGCAGAGCCCGGCTGCCAAATTGGAAACGTCCAGAGATTGCGCCCACAGGAAAGCTGCCAGCACTGAAAGCTCTAGCTGGTTTTCACTGTCCCTTGGAACTGCATTCGCTGCCACACAGACATTCGCGCTCTGCTAAAGCATTGCTTCGTAATGGGGCAACACTCTGTATCTCTCTCTGGCAGAGCCCGGCTGCCAAATTGGAAACGTCCAGAGATTGCGCCCACAGGAAAGCTGCCAGCACTGAAAGCTCTAGCTGGTTTTCACTGTCCCTTGGAACTGCATTCGCTGCCACACAGACATTCGCGCTCTGCTAAAGCATTGCTTCGTAATGGGGCAACACTCTGTATCTCTCTCTGGCAGAGCCCGGCTGCCAAATTGGAAACGTCCAGACATTGCGCCCACAGGAAAGCTGCCAGCACTGAAAGCTCTAGCTGGTTTTCACTGTCCCTTGGAACTGCATTCGCTGCTACACAGACATTCGCGCTCTGCTAAAGCATTGCTTCGTAATGGGGCAACACTCTGTATCTCTCTCTGGCAGAGCCCGGCTGCCAAATTGGAAACGTCCAGACATTGCGCCCACAGGAAAGCTGCCAGCACTGAAAGCTCTAGCTGGTTTTCACTGTCCCTTGGAACTGCATTCGCTGCCACACAGACATTCGCGCTCTGCTAAAGCATTGCTTCGTAATGGGGCAACACTCTGTATCTCTCTCTGGCAGAGCCCGGCTGCCAAATTGGAAACGTCCAGAGATTGCGCCCACAGGAAAGCTGCCAGCACTGAAAGCTCTAGCTGGTTTTCACTGTCCCTTGGAACTGCATTCGCTGCCACACAGACATTCGCGCTCTGCTAAAGCATTGCTTCCTAATGGGGCAACACTCTGTATCTCTCTCTGGCAGAGCCCGGCTGCCAAATTGGAAACGTCCAGACATTGCGCCCACAGGAAAGCTGCCAGCACTGAAAGCTCTAGCTGGTTTTCACTGTCCCTTGGAACTGCATTCGCTGCCACACAGACATTCGCGCTCTGCTAAAGCATTGCTTCCTAATGGGGCAACACTCTGCATCTCTCTGGCAGAGCCCGGCTGCCAAATTGGAAACGTCCAGACATTGCGCCCACAGGAAAGCTGCCAGCACTGAAAGCTCTAGCTGGTTTTCACTGTCCCTTGGAACTGCATTCGCTGCCACACAGACATTCGCGCTCTGCTAAAGCATTGCTTCGTAATGGGGCAACACTCTGTATCTCTCTCTGGCAGAGCCCGGCTGCCAAATTGGAAACGTCCAGACATTGCGCCCACAGGAAAGCTGCCAGCACTGAAAGCTCTAGCTGGTTTTCACTGTCCCTTGGAACTGCATTCGCTGCCACACAGACATTCGCGCTCTGCTAAAGCATTGCTTCCTAATGGGGCAACACTCTGTATCTCTCTCTGGCAGAGCCCGGCTGCCAAATTGGAAACGTCCAGAGATTGCGCCCACAGGAAAGCTGCCAGCACTGAAAGCTCTAGCTGGTTTTCACTGTCCCTTGGAACTGCATTCGCTGCCACACAGACATTCGCGCTCTGCTAAAGCATTGCTTCGTAATGGGGCAACACTCTGTATCTCTCTCTGGCAGAGCCCGGCTGCCAAATTGGAAACGTCCAGACATTGCGCCCACAGGAAAGCTGCCAGCACTGAAAGCTCTAGCTGGTTTTCACTGTCCCTTGGAACTGCATTCGCTGCCACACAGACATTCACGCTCTGCTAAAACATTGCTTCGTAATGGGGCAACACTCTGTATCTCTCTCTGGCAGAGCCCAGCTGCCAAATTGGAAACGTCCAGAGATTGCGCCCACAGGAAAGCTGCCAGCACTGAAAGCTCTAGCTGGTTTTCACTGTCCCTTGGAACTGCATTCGCTGCTACACAGACATTCGCGCTCTGCTAAAGCATTGCTTCGTAATGGGGCAACACTCTGTATCTCTCTCTGGCAGAGCCCGGCTGCCAAATTGGAAACGTCCAGACATTGCGCCCACAGGAAAGCTGCCAGCACTGAAAGCTCTAGCTGGTTTTCACTGTCCCTTGGAACTGCATTCGCTGCCACACAGACATTCGCGCTCTGCTAAAGCTTTGCTTCGTAATGGGGCAACACTCTGTATCTCTCTCTGGCAGAGCCCGGCTGCCAAATTGGAAACGTCCAGAGATTGCGCCCACAGGAAAGCTGCCAGCACTGAAAGCTCTAGCTGGTTTTCACTGTCCCTTGGAACTGCATTCGCTGCCACACAGACATTCGCGCTCTGCTAAAGCATTGCTTCCTAATGGGGCAACACTCTGTATCTCTCTCTGGCAGAGCCCGGCTGCCAAATTGGAAACGTCCAGACATTGCGCCCACAGGAAAGCTGCCAGCACTGAAAGCTCTAGCTGGTTTTCACTGTCCCTTGGAACTGCATTCGCTGCCACACAGACATTCGCGCTCTGCTAAAGCATTGCTTCCTAATGGGGCAACACTCTGCATCTCTCTGGCAGAGCCCGGCTGCCAAATTGGAAACGTCCAGACATTGCGCCCACAGGAAAGCTGCCAGCACTGAAAGCTCTAGCTGGTTTTCACTGTCCCTTGGAACTGCATTCGCTGCCACACAGACATTCGCGCTCTGCTAAAGCATTGCTTCGTAATGGGGCAACACTCTGTATCTCTCTCTGGCAGAGCCCGGCTGCCAAATTGGAAACGTCCAGAGATTGCGCCCACAGGAAAGCTGCCAGCACTGAAAGCTCTAGCTGGTTTTCACTGTCCCTTGGAACTGCATTCGCTGCCACACAGACATTCGCGCTCTGCTAAAGCTTAACTTGGTAATTGGGCAACACTCTGTATCTCTCTCTGGCAGAGCCCGGCTGCCAAATTGGAAACGTCCAGACATTGCGCCCACAGGAAAGCTGCCAGCACTGAAAGCTCTAGCTGGTTTTCACTGTCCCTTGGAACTGCATTCGCTGCCACACAGACATTCGCGCTCTGCTAAAGCATTGCTTCGTAATGGGGCAACACTCTGTATCTCTCTCTGGCAGAGCCCGGCTGCCAAATTGGAAACGTCCAGAGATTGCGCCCACAGGAAAGCTGCCAGCACTGAAAGCTCTAGCTGGTTTTCACTGTCCCTTGGAACTGCATTCGCTGCCACACAGACATTCGCGCTCTGCTAAAGCATTGCTTCCTAATGGGGCAACACTCTGTATCTCTCTCTGGCAGAGCCCGGCTGCCAAATTGGAAACGTCCAGACATTGCGCCCACAGGAAAGCTGCCAGCACTGAAAGCTCTAGCTGGTTTTCACTGTCCCTTGGAACTGCATTCGCTGCCACACAGACATTCGCGCTCTGCTAAAGCATTGCTTCCTAATGGGGCAACACTCTGCATCTCTCTGGCAGAGCCCGGCTGCCAAATTGGAAACGTCCAGACATTGCGCCCACAGGAAAGCTGCCAGCACTGAAAGCTCTAGCTGGTTTTCACTGTCCCTTGGAACTGCATTCGCTGCCACACAGACATTCGCGCTCTGCTAAAGCATTGCTTCGTAATGGGGCAACACTCTGTATCTCTCTCTGGCAGAGCCCGGCTGCCAAATTGGAAACGTCCAGACATTGCGCCCACAGGAAAGCTGCCAGCACTGAAAGCTCTAGCTGGTTTTCACTGTCCCTTGGAACTGCATTCGCTGCCACACAGACATTCGCGCTCTGCTAAAGCATTGCTTCCTAATGGGGCAACACTCTGTATCTCTCTCTGGCAGAGCCCGGCTGCCAAATTGGAAACGTCCAGAGATTGCGCCCACAGGAAAGCTGCCAGCACTGAAAGCTCTAGCTGGTTTTCACTGTCCCTTGGAACTGCATTCGCTGCCACACAGACATTCGCGCTCTGCTAAAGCATTGCTTCGTAATGGGGCAACACTCTGTATCTCTCTCTGGCAGAGCCCGGCTGCCAAATTGGAAACGTCCAGACATTGCGCCCACAGGAAAGCTGCCAGCACTGAAAGCTCTAGCTGGTTTTCACTGTCCCTTGGAACTGCATTCGCTGCCACACAGACATTCACGCTCTGCTAAAACATTACTTCGTAATGGGGCAACACTCTGTATCTCTCTCTGGCAGAGCCCAGCTGCCAAATTGGAAACGTCCAGAGATTGCGCCCACAGGAAAGCTGCCAGCACTGAAAGCTCTAGCTGGTTTTCACTGTCCCTTGGAACTGCATTCGCTGCTACACAGACATTCGCGCTCTGCTAAAGCATTGCTTCGTAATGGGGCAACACTCTGTATCTCTCTCTGGCAGAGCCCGGCTGCCAAATTGGAAACGTCCAGACATTGCGCCCACAGGAAAGCTGCCAGCACTGAAAGCTCTAGCTGGTTTTCACTGTCCCTTGGAACTGCATTCGCTGCCACACAGACATTCGCGCTCTGCTAAAGCTTTGCTTCGTAATGGGGCAACACTCTGTATCTGTCTCTGGCAGAGCCCGGCTGCCAAATTGGAAACGTCCAGAGATTGCGCCCACAGGAAAGCTGCCAGCACTGAAAGCTCTAGCTGGTTTTCACTGTCCCTTGGAACTGCATTCGCTGCCACACAGACATTCGCGCTCTGCTAAAGCATTGCTTCCTAATGGGGCAACACTCTGTATCTCTCTCTGGCAGAGCCCGGCTGCCAAATTGGAAACGTCCAGAGATTGCGCCCACAGGAAAGCTGCCAGCACTGAAAGCTCTAGCTGGTTTTCACTGTCCCTTGGAACTGCATTCGCTGCCACACAGACATTCGCGCTCTGCTAAAGCATTGCTTCGTAATGGGGCAACACTCTGTATCTCTCTCTGGCAGAGCCCGGCTGCCAAATTGGAAACGTCCAGACATTGCGCCCACAGGAAAGCTGCCAGCACTGAAAGCTCTAGCTGGTTTTCACTGTCCCTTGGAACTGCATTCGCTGCCACACAGACATTCGCGCTCTGCTAAAACATTGCTTCGTAATGGGGCAACACTCTGTATCTCTCTCTGGCAGAGCCCGGCTGCCAAATTGGAAACGTCCAGAGATTGCGCCCACAGGAAAGCTGCCAGCACTGAAAGCTCTAGCTGGTTTTCACTGTCCCTTGGAACTGCATTCGCTGCTACACAGACATTCGCGCTCTGCTAAAGCATTGCTTCGTAATGGGGCAACACTCTGTATCTCTCTCTGGCAGAGCCCGGCTGCCAAATTGGAAACGTCCAGACATTGCGCCCACAGGAAAGCTGCCAGCACTGAAAGCTCTAGCTGGTTTTCACTGTCCCTTGGAACTGCATTCGCTGCCACACAGACATTCGCGCTCTGCTAAAGCATTGCTTCGTAATGGGGCAACACTCTGTATCTCTCTCTGGCAGAGCCCGGCTGCCAAATTGGAAACGTCCAGACATTGCGCCCACAGGAAAGCTGCCAGCACTGAAAGCTCTAGCTGGTTTTCACTGTCCCTTGGAACTGCATTCGCTGCCACACAGACATTCGCGCTCTGCTAAAGCATTGCTTCCTAATGGGGCAACACTCTGTATCTCTCTCTGGCAGAGCCCGGCTGCCAAATTGGAAACGTCCAGACATTGCGCCCACAGGAAAGCTGCCAGCACTGAAAGCTCTAGCTGGTTTTCACTGTCCCTTGGAACTGCATTCGCTGCCACACAGACATTCGCGCTCTGCTAAAGCATTGCTTCCTAATGGGGCAACACTCTGCATCTCTCTGGCAGAGCCCGGCTGCCAAATTGGAAACGTCCAGACATTGCGCCCACAGGAAAGCTGCCAGCACTGAAAGCTCTAGCTGGTTTTCACTGTCCCTTGGAACTGCATTCGCTGCCACACAGACATTCGCGCTCTGCTAAAGCATTGCTTCGTAATGGGGCAACACTCTGTATCTCTCTCTGGCAGAGCCCGGCTGCCAAATTGGAAACGTCCAGACATTGCGCCCACAGGAAAGCTGCCAGCACTGAAAGCTCTAGCTGGTTTTCACTGTCCCTTGGAACTGCATTCGCTGCCACACAGACATTCGCGCTCTGCTAAAGCATTGCTTCGTAATGGGGCAACACTCTGTATCTCTCTCTGGCAGAGCCCGGCTGCCAAATTGGAAACGTCCAGACATTGCGCCCACAGGAAAGCTGCCAGCACTGAAAGCTCTAGCTGGTTTTCACTGTCCCTTGGAACTGCATTCGCTGCCACACAGACATTCACGCTCTGCTAAAACATTGCTTCGTAATGGGGCAACACTCTGTATCTCTCTCTGGCAGAGCCCAGCTGCCAAATTGGAAACGTCCAGAGATTGCGCCCACAGGAAAGCTGCCAGCACTGAAAGCTCTAGCTGGTTTTCACTGTCCCTTGGAACTGCATTCGCTGCCACACAGACATTCGCGCTCTGCTAAAGCATTGCTTCGTAATGGGGCAACACTCTGTATCTCTCTCTGGCAGAGCCCGGCTGCCAAATTGGAAACGTCCAGACATTGCGCCCACAGGAAAGCTGCCAGCACTGAAAGCTCTAGCTGGTTTTCACTGTCCCTTGGAACTGCATTCGCTGCCACACAGACATTCGCGCTCTGCTAAAGCTTTGCTTCGTAATGGGGCAACACTCTGTATCTCTCTCTGGCAGAGCCCGGCTGCCAAATTGGAAACGTCCAGAGATTGCGCCCACAGGAAAGCTGCCAGCACTGAAAGCTCTAGCTGGTTTTCACTGTCCCTTGGAACTGCATTCGCTGCCACACAGACATTCGCGCTCTGCTAAAGCATTGCTTCCTAATGGGGCAACACTCTGTATCTCTCTCTGGCAGAGCCCGGCTGCCAAATTGGAAACGTCCAGACATTGCGCCCACAGGAAAGCTGCCAGCACTGAAAGCTCTAGCTGGTTTTCACTGTCCCTTGGAACTGCATTCGCTGCCACACAGACATTCGCGCTCTGCTAAAGCATTGCTTCCTAATGGGGCAACACTCTGCATCTCTCTGGCAGAGCCCGGCTGCCAAATTGGAAACGTCCAGACATTGCGCCCACAGGAAAGCTGCCAGCACTGAAAGCTCTAGCTGGTTTTCACTGTCCCTTGGAACTGCATTCGCTGCCACACAGACATTCGCGCTCTGCTAAAGCATTGCTTCGTAATGGGGCAACACTCTGTATCTCTCTCTGGCAGAGCCCGGCTGCCAAATTGGAAACGTCCAGACATTGCGCCCACAGGAAAGCTGCCAGCACTGAAAGCTCTAGCTGGTTTTCACTGTCCCTTGGAACTGCATTCGCTGCCACACAGACATTCGCGCTCTGCTAAAGCTTAACTTGGTAATTGGGCAACACTCTGTATCTCTCTCTGGCAGAGCCCGGCTGCCAAATTGGAAACGTCCAGAGATTGCGCCCACAGGAAAGCTGCCAGCACTGAAAGCTCTAGCTGGTTTTCACTGTCCCTTGGAACTGCATTCGCTGCCACACAGACATTCGCGCTCTGCTAAAGCATTGCTTCGTAATGGGGCAACACTCTGTATCTCTCTCTGGCAGAGCCCGGCTGCCAAATTGGAAACGTCCAGATATTGCGCCCACAGGAAAGCTGCCAGCACTGAAAGCTCTAGCTGGTTTTCACTGTCCCTTGGAACTGCATTCGCTGCCACACAGACATTCGCGCTCTGCTAAAGCATTGCTTCGTAATGGGGCAACACTCTGTATCTCTCTCTGGCAGAGCCCGGCTGCCAAATTGGAAACGTCCAGACATTGCGCCCACAGGAAAGCTGCCAGCACTGAAAGCTCTAGCTGGTTTTCACTGTCCCTTGGAACTGCATTCGCTGCCACACAGACATTCGCGCTCTGCTAAAGCATTGCTTCGTAATGGGGCAACACTCTGTATCTCTCTCTGGCAGAGCCCGGCTGCCAAATTGGAAACGTCCAGACATTGCGCCCACAGGAAAGCTGCCAGCACTGAAAGCTCTAGCTGGTTTTCACTGTCCCTTGGAACTGCATTCGCTGCCACACAGACATTCGCGCTCTGCTAAAGCATTGCTTCCTAATGGGGCAACACTCTGCATCTCTCTGGCAGAGCCCGGCTGCCAAATTGGAAACGTCCAGACATTGCGCCCACAGGAAAGCTGCCAGCACTGAAAGCTCTAGCTGGTTTTCACTGTCCCTTGGAACTGCATTCGCTGCCACACAGACATTCGCGCTCTGCTAAAGCATTGCTTCGTAATGGGGCAACACTCTGTATCTCTCTCTGGCAGAGCCCGGCTGCCAAATTGGAAACGTCCAGACATTGCGCCCACAGGAAAGCTGCCAGCACTGAAAGCTCTAGCTGGTTTTCACTGTCCCTTGGAACTGCATTCGCTGCCACACAGACATTCGCGCTCTGCTAAAGCATTGCTTCCTAATGGGGCAACACTCTGTATCTCTCTCTGGCAGAGCCCGGCTGCCAAATTGGAAACGTCCAGAGATTGCGCCCACAGGAAAGCTGCCAGCACTGAAAGCTCTAGCTGGTTTTCACTGTCCCTTGGAACTGCATTCGCTGCCACACAGACATTCGCGCTCTGCTAAAGCATTGCTTCGTAATGGGGCAACACTCTGTATCTCTCTCTGGCAGAGCCCGGCTGCCAAATTGGAAACGTCCAGACATTGCGCCCACAGGAAAGCTGCCAGCACTGAAAGCTCTAGCTGGTTTTCACTGTCCCTTGGAACTGCATTCGCTGCCACACAGACATTCGCGCTCTGCTAAAACATTGCTTCGTAATGGGGCAACACTCTGTATCTCTCTCTGGCAGAGCCCGGCTGCCAAATTGGAAACGTCCAGAGATTGCGCCCACAGGAAAGCTGCCAGCACTGAAAGCTCTAGCTGGTTTTCACTGTCCCTTGGAACTGCATTCGCTGCTACACAGACATTCGCGCTCTGCTAAAGCATTGCTTCGTAATGGGGCAACACTCTGTATCTCTCTCTGGCAGAGCCCGGCTGCCAAATTGGAAACGTCCAGACATTGCGCCCACAGGAAAGCTGCCAGCACTGAAAGCTCTAGCTGGTTTTCACTGTCCCTTGGAACTGCATTCGCTGCCACACAGACATTCGCGCTCTGCTAAAGCTTTGCTTCGTAATGGGGCAACACTCTGTATCTCTCTCTGGCAGAGCCCGGCTGCCAAATTGGAAACGTCCAGAGATTGCGCCCACAGGAAAGCTGCCAGCACTGAAAGCTCTAGCTGGTTTTCACTGTCCCTTGGAACTGCATTCGCTGCCACACAGACATTCGCGCTCTGCTAAAGCATTGCTTCCTAATGGGGCAACACTCTGTATCTCTCTCTGGCAGAGCCCGGCTGCCAAATTGGAAACGTCCAGACATTGCGCCCACAGGAAAGCTGCCAGCACTGAAAGCTCTAGCTGGTTTTCACTGTCCCTTGGAACTGCATTCGCTGCCACACAGACATTCGCGCTCTGCTAAAGCATTGCTTCCTAATGGGGCAACACTCTGCATCTCTCTGGCAGAGCCCGGCTGCCAAATTGGAAACGTCCAGACATTGCGCCCACAGGAAAGCTGCCAGCACTGAAAGCTCTAGCTGGTTTTCACTGTCCCTTGGAACTGCATTCGCTGCCACACAGACATTCGCGCTCTGCTAAAGCATTGCTTCGTAATGGGGCAACACTCTGTATCTCTCTCTGGCAGAGCCCGGCTGCCAAATTGGAAACGTCCAGACATTGCGCCCACAGGAAAGCTGCCAGCACTGAAAGCTCTAGCTGGTTTTCACTGTCCCTTGGAACTGCATTCGCTGCCACACAGACATTCGCGCTCTGCTAAAGCATTGCTTCGTAATGGGGCAACACTCTGTATCTCTCTCTGGCAGAGCCCGGCTGCCAAATTGGAAACGTCCAGAGATTGCGCCCACAGGAAAGCTGCCAGCACTGAAAGCTCTAGCTGGTTTTCACTGTCCCTTGGAACTGCATTCGCTGCCACACAGACATTCGCGCTCTGCTAAAGCATTGCTTCCTAATGGGGCAACACTCTGCATCTCTCTCTGGCAGAGCCCGGCTGCCAAATTGGAAACGTCCAGACATTGCGCCCACAGGAAAGCTGCCAGCACTGAAAGCTCTAGCTGGTTTTCACTGTCCCTTGGAACTGCATTCGCTGCCACACAGACATTCGCGCTCTGCTAAAGCATTGCTTCCTAATGGGGCAACACTCTGTATCTCTCTCTGGCAGAGCCCGGCTGCCAAATTGGAAACGTCCAGACATTGCGCCCACAGGAAAGCTGCCAGCACTGAAAGCTCTAGCTGGTTTTCACTGTCCCTTGGAACTGCATTCGCTGCCACACAGACATTCGCGCTCTGCTAAAGCATTGCTTCGTAATGGGGCAACACTCTGTATCTCTCTCTGGCAGAGCCCGGCTGCCAAATTGGAAACGTCCAGACATTGCGCCCACAGGAAAGCTGCCAGCACTGAAAGCTCTAGCTGGTTTTCACTGTCCCTTGGAACTGCATTCGCTGCCACACAGACATTCGCGCTCTGCTAAAGCATTGCTTTGTAATGGGGCAACTCTCTGTATCTCTCTCTGGCAGAGCCCGGCTGCCAAATTGGAAACGTCCAGAGATTGCGCCCACAGGAAAGCTGCCAGCACTGAAAGCTCTAGCTGGTTTTCACTGTCCCTTGGAACTGCATTCGCTGCCACACAGACATTCGCGCTCTGCTAAAGCATTGCTTCGTAATGGGGCAACACTCTGTATCTCTCTCTGGCAGAGCCCGGCTGCCAAATTGGAAACGTCCAGAGATTGCGCCCACAGGAAAGCTGCCAGCACTGAAAGCTCTAGCTGGTTTTCACTGTCCCTTGGAACTGCATTCGCTGCCACACAGACATTCGCGCTCTGCTAAAGCATTGCTTCGTAATGGGGCAACACTCTGTATCTCTCTCTGGCAGAGCCCGGCTGCCAAATTGGAAACGTCCAGACATTGCGCCCACAGGAAAGCTGCCAGCACTGAAAGCTCTAGCTGGTTTTCACTGTCCCTTGGAACTGCATTCGCTGCCACACAGACATTCGCGCTCTGCTAAAGCATTGCTTCGTAATGGGGCAACACTCTGTATCTCTCTCTGGCAGAGCCCGGCTGCCAAATTGGAAACGTCCAGACATTGCGCCCACAGGAAAGCTGCCAGCACTGAAAGCTCTAGCTGGTTTTCACTGTCCCTTGGAACTGCATTCGCTGCCACACAGACATTCGCGCTCTGCTAAAGCATTGCTTCGTAATGGGGCAACACTCTGTATCTCTCTCTGGCAGAGCCCGGCTGCCAAATTGGAAACGTCCAGAGATTGCGCCCACAGGAAAGCTGCCAGCACTGAAAGCTCTAGCTGGTTTTCACTGTCCCTTGGAACTGCATTCGCTACCACACAGACATTCGCGCTCTGCTAAAGCATTGCTTCCTAATGGGGCAACACTCTGTATCTCTCTCTGGCAGAGCCCGGCTGCCAAATTGGAAACGTCCAGAGATTGCGCCCACAGGAAAGCTGCCAGCACTGAAAGCTCTAGCTGGTTTTCACTGTCCCTTGGAACTGCATTCGCTGCCACACAGACATTCGCGCTCTGCTAAAGCTTAACTTGGTAATTGGGCAACACTCTGTATCTCTCTCTGGCAGAGCCCGGCTGCCAAATTGGAAACGTCCAGAGATTGCGCCGACAGGAAAGCTGCCAGCACTGAAAGCTCTAGCTGGTTTTCACTGTCCCTTGGAACTGCATTCGCTGCCACACAGACATTCGCGCTCTGCTAAAGCATTGCTTCCTAATGGGGCAACACTCTGCATCTCTCTCTGGCAGAGCCCGGCTGCCAAATTGGAAACGTCCAGACATTGCGCCCACAGGAATGCTGCCAGCACTGAAAGCTCTAGCTGGTTTTCACTGTCCCTTGGAACTGCATTCGCTGCCACACAGACATTCGCGCTCTGCTAAAGCATTGCTTCGTAATGGGGCAACACTCTGTATCTCTCTCTGGCAGAGCCCGGCTGCCAAATTGGAAACGTCCAGAGATTGCGCCCACAGGAAAGCTGCCAGCACTGAAAGCTCTAGCTGGTTTTCACTGTCCCTTGGAACTGCATTCGCTGCCACACAGACATTCGCGCTCTGCTAAAACATTGCTTCGTAATGGGGCAACACTCTGTATCTCTCTCTGGCAGAGCCCGGCTGCCAAATTGGAAACGTCCAGAGATTGCGCCCACAGGAAAGCTGCCAGCACTGAAAGCTCTAGCTGGTTTTCACTGTCCCTTGGAACTGCATTCGCTGCCACACAGACATTCGCGCTCTGCTAAAGCTTTGCTTCGTAATGGGGCAACACTCTGTATCTCTCTCTGGCAGAGCCCGGCTGCCAAATTGGAAACGTCCAGACATTGCGCCCACAGGAAAGCTGCCAGCACTGAAAGCTCTAGCTGGTTTTCACTGTCCCTTGGAACTGCATTCGCTGCCACACAGACATTCGCGCTCTGCTAAAGCTTTGCTTCGTAATGGGGCAACACTCTGTATCTCTCTCTGGCAGAGCCCGGCTGCCAAATTGGAAACGTCCAGAGATTGCGCCCACAGGAAAGCTGCCAGCACTGAAAGCTCTAGCTGGTTTTCACTGTCCCTTGGAACTGCATTCGCTGCCACACAGACATTCGCGCTCTGCTAAAGCATTGCTTCGTAATGGGGCAACACTCTGTATCTCTCTCTGGCAGAGCCCGGCTGCCAAATTGGAAACGTCCAGAGATTGCGCCCACAGGAAAGCTGCCAGCACTGAAAGCTCTAGCTGGTTTTCACTGTCCCTTGGAACTGCATTCGCTGCCACACAGACATTCGCGCTCTGCTAAAGCATTGCTTCGTAATGGGGCAACACTCTGCATCTCTCTCTGGCAGAGCCCGGCTGCCAAATTGGAAACGTCCAGACATTGCGCCCACAGGAAAGCTGCCAGCACTGAAAGCTCTAGCTGGTTTTCACTGTCCCTTGGAACTGCATTCGCTGCCACACAGACATTCGCGCTCTGCTAAAGCATTGCTTCCTAATGGGGCAACACTCTGTATCTCTCTCTGGCAGAGCCCGGCTGCCAAATTGGAAACGTCCAGACATTGCGCCCACAGGAAAGCTGCCAGCACTGAAAGCTCTAGCTGGTTTTCACTGTCCCTTGGAACTGCATTCGCTGCCACACAGACATTCGCGCTCTGCTAAATCTTAACTTGGTATTTGGGCAACACTCTGTATCTCTCTCTGGCAGAGCCCGGCTGCCAAATTGGAAACGTCCAGACATTGCGCCCACAGGAAAGCTGCCAGCACTGAAAGCTCTAGCTGGTTTTCACTGTCCCTTGGAACTGCATTCGCTGCCACACAGACATTCGCGCTCTGCTAAAGCATTGCTTCGTAATGGGGCAACACTCTGTATCTCTCTCTGGCAGAGCCCGGCTGCCAAATTGGAAACGTCCAGACATTGCGCCCACAGGAAAGCTGCCAGCACTGAAAGCTCTAGCTGGTTTTCACTGTCCCTTGGAACTGCATTCGCTGCCACACAGACATTCGCGCTCTGCTAAAGCATTGCTTTGTAATGGGGCAACACTCTGTATCTCTCTCTGGCAGAGCCTGGCTGCCAAATTGGAAACGTCCAGACATTGCGCCCACAGGAAAGCTGCCAGCACTGAAAGCTCTAGCTGGTTTTCACTGTCCCTTGGAACTGCATTCGCTGCCACACAGACATTTGCGCTCTGCTAAAGCATTGCTTCGTAATGGGGCAACACTCTGTATCTCTCTCTGGCAGAGCCCGGCTGCCAAATTGGAAACGTCCAGAGATTGCGCCCACAGGAAAGCTGCCAGCACTGAAAGCTCTAGCTGGTTTTCACTGTCCCTTGGAACTGCATTCGCTGCCACACAGACATTCGCGCTCTGCTAAAGCATTGCTTCGTAATGGGGCAACACTCTGTATCTCTCTCTGGCAGAGCCCGGCTGCCAAATTGGAAACGTCCAGACATTGCGCCCACAGGAAAGCTGCCAGCACTGAAAGCTCTAGCTGGTTTTCACTGTCCCTTGGAACTGCATTCGCTGCCACACAGACATTCGCGCTCTGCTAAAGCATTGCTTCGTAATGGGGCAACACTCTGTATCTCTCTCTGGCAGAGCCCGGCTGCCAAATTGGAAACGTCCAGAGATTGCGCCCACAGGAAAGCTGCCAGCACTGAAAGCTCTAGCTGGTTTTCACTGTCCCTTGGAACTGCATTCGCTGCCACACAGACATTCGCGCTCTGCTAAAGCTTAACTTGGTAATTGGGCAACACTCTGTATCTCTCTCTGGCAGAGCCCGGCTGCCAAATTGGAAACGTCCAGAGATTGCGCCCACAGGAAAGCTGCCAGCACTGAAAGCTCTAGCTGGTTTTCACTGTCCCTTGGAACTGCATTCGCTGCCACACAGACATTCGCGCTCTGCTAAAGCATTGCTTCGTAATGGGGCAACACTCTGTATCTCTCTCTGGCAGAGTCCGGCTGCCAAATTGGAAACGTCCAGAGATTGCGCCCACAGGAAAGCTGCCAGCACTGAAAGCTCTAGCTGGTTTTCACTGTCCCTTGGAACTGCATTCGCTGCCACACAGACATTCGCGCTCTGCTAAAGCTTAACTTGGTAATTGGGCAACACTCTGTATCTCTCTCTGGCAGAGCCCGGCTGCCAAATTGGAAACGTCCAGACATTGCGCCCACAGGAAAGCTGCCAGCACTGAAAGCTCTAGCTGGTTTTCACTGTCCCTTGGAACTGCATTCGCTGCCACACAGACATTCGCGCTCTGCTAAAGCATTGCTTCCTAATGGGGCAACACTCTGCATCTCTCTCTGGCAGAGCCCGGCTGCCTAATTGGAAACGTCCAGACATTGCGCCCACAGGAAAGCTGCCAGCACTGAAAGCTCTAGCTGGTTTTCACTGTCCCTTGGAACTGCATTCGCTGCCACACAGACATTCGCGCTCTGCTAAAGCATTGCTTCGTAATGGGGCAACACTCTGTATCTCTCTCTGGCAGAGCCCGGCTGCCAAATTGGAAACGTCCAGAGATTGCGCCCACAGGAAAGATGCCAGCACTGAAAGCTCTAGCTGGTTTTCACTGTCCCTTGGAACTGCATTCGCTGCCACACAGACATTCGCGCTCTGCTAAAGCATTGCTTCGTAATGGGGCAACACTCTGTATCTCTCTCTGGCAGAGCCCGGCTGCCAAATTGGAAACGTCCAGAGATTGCGCCCACAGGAAAGCTGCCAGCACTGAAAGCTCTAGCTGGTTTTCACTGTCCCTTGGAACTGCATTCGCTGCCACACAGACATTCGCGCTCTGCTAAAGCATTGCTTCGTAATGGGGCAACACTCTGTATCTCTCTCTGGCAGAGCCCGGCTGCCAAATTGGAAACGTCCAGAGATTGCGCCCACAGGAAAGCTGCCAGCACTGAAAGCTCTAGCTGGTTTTCACTGTCCCTTGGAACTGCATTCGCTGCCACACAGACATTCGCGCTCTGCTAAAGCATTGCTTCGTAATGGGGCAACACTCTGTATCTCTCTCTGGCAGAGCCCGGCTGCCAAATTGGAAACGTCCAGAGATTGCGCCCACAGGAAAGCTGCCAGCACTGAAAGCTCTAGCTGGTTTTCACTGTCCCTTGGAACTGCATTCGCTGCCACACAGACATTCGCGCTCTGCTAAAGCATTGCTTCCTAATGGGGCAACACTCTGTATCTCTCTCTGGCAGAGCCCGGCTGCCAAATTGGAAACGTCCAGACATTGCGCCCACAGGAAAGCTGCCAGCACTGAAAGCTCTAGCTGGTTTTCACTGTCCCTTGGAACTGCATTCGCTGCCACACAGACATTCGCGCTCTGCTAAAGCATTGCTTCGTAATGGGGCAACACTCTGTATCTCTCTCTGGCAGAGCCCGGCTGCCAAATTGGAAACGTCCAGAGATTGCGCCCACAGGAAAGCTGCCAGCACTGAAAGCTCTAGCTGGTTTTCACTGTCCCTTGGAACTGCATTCACTGCCACACAGACATTCGCGCTCTGCTAAAGCATTGCTTCGTAATGGGGCAACACTCTGTATCTCTCTCTGGCAGAGCCCGGCTGCCAAATTGGAAACGTCCAGACATTGCGCCCACAGGAAAGCTGCCAGCACTGAAAGCTCTAGCTGGTTTTCACTGTCCCTTGGAACTGCATTCGCTGCCACACAGACATTCGCGCTCTGCTAAAGCTTAACTTGGTAATTGGGCAACACTCTGTATCTCTCTCTGGCAGAGCCCGGCTGCCAAATTGGAAACGTCCAGACATTGCGCCCACAGGAAAGCTGCCAGCACTGAAAGCTCTAGCTGGTTTTCACTGTCCCTTGGAACTGCATTCGCTGCCACACAGACATTCGCGCTCTGCTAAAGCATTGCTTCCTAATGGGGCAACACTCTGTATCTCTCTCTGGCAGAGCCCGGCTGCCAAATTGGAAACGTCCAGAGATTGCGCCCACAGGAAAGCTGCCAGCACTGAAAGCTCTAGCTGGTTTTCACTGTCCCTTGGAACTGCATTCGCTGCCACACAGACATTCGCGCTCTGCTAAATCTTAACTTGGTGTTTGGGCAACACTCTGTATCTCTCTCTGGCAGAGCCCGGCTGCCAAATTGGAAACGTCCAGACATTGCGCCCACAGGAAAGCTGCCAGCACTGAAAGCTCTAGCTGGTTTTCACTGTCCCTTGGAACTGCATTCGCTGCCACACAGACATTCGCGCTCTGCTAAAGCATTGCTTCGTAATGGGGCAACACTCTGTATCTCTCTCTGGCAGAGCCTGGCTGCCAAATTGGAAACGTCCAGACATTGCGCCCACAGGAAAGCTGCCAGCACTGAAAGCTCTAGCTGGTTTTCACTGTCCCTTGGAACTGCATTCGCTGCCACACAGACATTTGCGCTCTGCTAAAGCATTGCTTCGTAATGGGGCAACACTCTGTATCTCTCTCTGGCAGAGCCCGGCTGCCAAATTGGAAACGTCCAGAGATTGCGCCCACAGGAAAGCTGCCAGCACTGAAAGCTCTAGCTGGTTTTCACTGTCCCTTGGAACTGCATTCGCTGCCACACAGACATTCGCGCTCTGCTAAAGCATTGCTTCGTAATGGGGCAACACTCTGTATCTCTCTCTGGCAGAGCCCGGCTGCCAAATTGGAAACGTCCAGACATTGCGCCCACAGGAAAGCTGCCAGCACTGAAAGCTCTAGCTGGTTTTCACTGTCCCTTGGAACTGCATTCGCTGCCACACAGACATTCGCGCTCTGCTAAAGCATTGCTTCGTAATGGGGCAACACTCTGTATCTCTCTCTGGCAGAGCCCGGCTGCCAAATTGGAAACGTCCAGACATTGCGCCCACAGGAAAGCTGCCAGCACTGAAAGCTCTAGCTGGTTTTCACTGTCCCTTGGAACTGCATTCGCTGCCACACAGACATTCGCGCTCTGCTAAAGCTTAACTTGGTAATTGGGCAACACTCTGTATCTCTCTCTGGCAGAGCCCGGCTGCCAAATTGGAAACGTCCAGAGATTGCGCCCACAGGAAAGCTGCCAGCACTGAAAGCTCTAGCTGGTTTTCACTGTCCCTTGGAACTGCATTCGCTGCCACACAGACATTCGCGCTCTGCTAAAGCATTGCTTCCTAATGGGGCAACACTCTGTATCTCTCTCTGGCAGAGTCCGGCTGCCAAATTGGAAACGTCCAGAGATTGCGCCCACAGGAAAGCTGCCAGCACTGAAAGCTCTAGCTGGTTTTCACTGTCCCTTGGAACTGCATTCGCTGCCACACAGACATTCGCGCTCTGCTAAAGCTTAACTTGGTAATTGGGCAACACTCTGTATCTCTCTCTGGCAGAGCCCGGCTGCCAAATTGGAAACGTCCAGACATTGCGCCCACAGGAAAGCTGCCAGCACTGAAAGCTCTAGCTGGTTTTCACTGTCCCTTGGAACTGCATTCGCTGCCACACAGACATTCGCGCTCTGCTAAAGCATTGCTTCCTAATGGGGCAACACTCTGCATCTCTCTCTGGCAGAGCCCGGCTGCCAAATTGGAAACGTCCAGACATTGCGCCCACAGGAAAGCTGCCAGCACTGAAAGCTCTAGCTGGTTTTCACTGTCCCTTGGAACTGCATTCGCTGCCACACAGACATTCGCGCTCTGCTAAAGCATTGCTTCGTAATGGGGCAACACTCTGTATCTCTCTCTGGCAGAGCCCGGCTGCCAAATTGGAAACGTCCAGACATTGCGCCCACAGGAAAGCTGCCAGCACTGAAAGCTCTAGCTGGTTTTCACTGTCCCTTGGAACTGCATTCGCTGCCACACAGACATTCGCGCTCTGCTAAAGCATTGCTTCGTAATGGGGCAACACTCTGTATCTCTCTCTGGCAGAGCCCGGCTGCCAAATTGGAAACGTCCAGAGATTGCGCCCACAGGAAAGCTGCCAGCACTGAAAGCTCTAGCTGGTTTTCACTGTCCCTTGGAACTGCATTCGCTGCCACACAGACATTTGCGCTCTGCTAAAGCATTGCTTCGTAATGGGGCAACACTCTGTATCTCTCTCTGGCAGAGCCCGGCTGCCAAATTGGAAACGTCCAGAGATTGCGCCCACAGGAAAGCTGCCAGCACTGAAAGCTCTAGCTGGTTTTCACTGTCCCTTGGAACTGCATTCGCTGCCACACAGACATTCGCGCTCTGCTAAAGCATTGCTTCCTAATGGGGCAACACTCTGTATCTCTCTCTGGCAGAGCCCGGCTGCCAAATTGGAAACGTCCAGAGATTGCGCCCACAGGAAAGCTGCCAGCACTGAAAGCTCTAGCTGGTTTTCACTGTCCCTTGGAACTGCATTCGCTGCCACACAGACATTCGCGCTCTGCTAAAGCATTGCTTCGTAATGGGGCAACACTCTGTATCTCTCTCTGGCAGAGCCCGGCTGCCAAATTGGAAACGTCCAGACATTGCGCCCACAGGAAAGCTGCCAGCACTGAAAGCTCTAGCTGGTTTTCACTGTCCCTTGGAACTGCATTCGCTGCCACACAGACATTCGCGCTCTGCTAAAACATTGCTTCGTAATGGGGCAACACTCTGTATCTCTCTCTGGCAGAGCCCGGCTGCCAAATTGGAAACGTCCAGAGATTGCGCCCACAGGAAAGCTGCCAGCACTGAAAGCTCTAGCTGGTTTTCACTGTCCCTTGGAACTGCATTCGCTGCTACACAGACATTCGCGCTCTGCTAAAGCATTGCTTCGTAATGGGGCAACACTCTGTATCTCTCTCTGGCAGAGCCCGGCTGCCAAATTGGAAACGTCCAGACATTGCGCCCACAGGAAAGCTGCCAGCACTGAAAGCTCTAGCTGGTTTTCACTGTCCCTTGGAACTGCATTCGCTGCCACACAGACATTCGCGCTCTGCTAAAGCATTGCTTCGTAATGGGGCAACACTCTGTATCTCTCTCTGGCAGAGCCCGGCTGCCAAATTGGAAACGTCCAGAGATTGCGCCCACAGGAAAGCTGCCAGCACTGAAAGCTCTAGCTGGTTTTCACTGTCCCTTGGAACTGCATTCGCTGCCACACAGACATTCGCGCTCTGCTAAAGCATTGCTTCCTAATGGGGCAACACTCTGTATCTCTCTCTGGCAGAGCCCGGCTGCCAAATTGGAAACGTCCAGACATTGCGCCCACAGGAAAGCTGCCAGCACTGAAAGCTCTAGCTGGTTTTCACTGTCCCTTGGAACTGCATTCGCTGCCACACAGACATTCGCGCTCTGCTAAAGCATTGCTTCCTAATGGGGCAACACTCTGCATCTCTCTGGCAGAGCCCGGCTGCCAAATTGGAAACGTCCAGACATTGCGCCCACAGGAAAGCTGCCAGCACTGAAAGCTCTAGCTGGTTTTCACTGTCCCTTGGAACTGCATTCGCTGCCACACAGACATTCGCGCTCTGCTAAAGCATTGCTTCGTAATGGGGCAACACTCTGTATCTCTCTCTGGCAGAGCCCGGCTGCCAAATTGGAAACGTCCAGACATTGCGCCCACAGGAAAGCTGCCAGCACTGAAAGCTCTAGCTGGTTTTCACTGTCCCTTGGAACTGCATTCGCTGCCACACAGACATTCGCGCTCTGCTAAAGCATTGCTTCCTAATGGGGCAACACTCTGTATCTCTCTCTGGCAGAGCCCGGCTGCCAAATTGGAAACGTCCAGAGATTGCGCCCACAGGAAAGCTGCCAGCACTGAAAGCTCTAGCTGGTTTTCACTGTCCCTTGGAACTGCATTCGCTGCCACACAGACATTCGCGCTCTGCTAAAGCATTGCTTCGTAATGGGGCAACACTCTGTATCTCTCTCTGGCAGAGCCCGGCTGCCAAATTGGAAACGTCCAGACATTGCGCCCACAGGAAAGCTGCCAGCACTGAAAGCTCTAGCTGGTTTTCACTGTCCCTTGGAACTGCATTCGCTGCCACACAGACATTCACGCTCTGCTAAAACATTGCTTCGTAATGGGGCAACACTCTGTATCTCTCTCTGGCAGAGCCCAGCTGCCAAATTGGAAACGTCCAGAGATTGCGCCCACAGGAAAGCTGCCAGCACTGAAAGCTCTAGCTGGTTTTCACTGTCCCTTGGAACTGCATTCGCTGCTACACAGACATTCGCGCTCTGCTAAAGCATTGCTTCGTAATGGGGCAACACTCTGTATCTCTCTCTGGCAGAGCCCGGCTGCCAAATTGGAAACGTCCAGACATTGCGCCCACAGGAAAGCTGCCAGCACTGAAAGCTCTAGCTGGTTTTCACTGTCCCTTGGAACTGCATTCGCTGCCACACAGACATTCGCGCTCTGCTAAAGCTTTGCTTCGTAATGGGGCAACACTCTGTATCTCTCTCTGGCAGAGCCCGGCTGCCAAATTGGAAACGTCCAGAGATTGCGCCCACAGGAAAGCTGCCAGCACTGAAAGCTCTAGCTGGTTTTCACTGTCCCTTGGAACTGCATTCGCTGCCACACAGACATTCGCGCTCTGCTAAAGCATTGCTTCGTAATGGGGCAACACTCTGTATCTCTCTCTGGCAGAGCCCGGCTGCCAAATTGGAAACGTCCAGACATTGCGCCCACAGGAAAGCTGCCAGCACTGAAAGCTCTAGCTGGTTTTCACTGTCCCTTGGAACTGCATTCGCTGCTACACAGACATTCGCGCTCTGCTAAAGCATTGCTTCGTAATGGGGCAACACTCTGTATCTCTCTCTGGCAGAGCCCGGCTGCCAAATTGGAAACGTCCAGACATTGCGCCCACAGGAAAGCTGCCAGCACTGAAAGCTCTAGCTGGTTTTCACTGTCCCTTGGAACTGCATTCGCTGCCACACAGACATTCGCGCTCTGCTAAAGCATTGCTTCGTAATGGGGCAACACTCTGTATCTCTCTCTGGCAGAGCCCGGCTGCCAAATTGGAAACGTCCAGAGATTGCGCCCACAGGAAAGCTGCCAGCACTGAAAGCTCTAGCTGGTTTTCACTGTCCCTTGGAACTGCATTCGCTGCCACACAGACATTCGCGCTCTGCTAAAGCATTGCTTCCTAATGGGGCAACACTCTGTATCTCTCTCTGGCAGAGCCCGGCTGCCAAATTGGAAACGTCCAGACATTGCGCCCACAGGAAAGCTGCCAGCACTGAAAGCTCTAGCTGGTTTTCACTGTCCCTTGGAACTGCATTCGCTGCCACACAGACATTCGCGCTCTGCTAAAGCATTGCTTCCTAATGGGGCAACACTCTGTATCTCTCTCTGGCAGAGCCCGGCTGCCAAATTGGAAACGTCCAGACATTGCGCCCACAGGAAAGCTGCCAGCACTGAAAGCTCTAGCTGGTTTTCACTGTCCCTTGGAACTGCATTCGCTGCCACACAGACATTCGCGCTCTGCTAAAGCATTGCTTCGTAATGGGGCAACACTCTGTATCTCTCTCTGGCAGAGCCCGGCTGCCAAATTGGAAACGTCCAGAGATTGCGCCCACAGGAAAGCTGCCAGCACTGAAAGCTCTAGCTGGTTTTCACTGTCCCTTGGAACTGCATTCGCTGCCACACAGACATTCGCGCTCTGCTAAAGCATTGCTTCCTAATGGGGCAACACTCTGTATCTCTCTCTGGCAGAGCCCGGCTGCCAAATTGGAAACGTCCAGACATTGCGCCCACAGGAAAGCTGCCAGCACTGAAAGCTCTAGCTGGTTTTCACTGTCCCTTGGAACTGCATTCGCTGCCACACAGACATTCGCGCTCTGCTAAAGCATTGCTTCCTAATGGGGCAACACTCTGTATCTCTCTCTGGCAGAGCCCGGCTGCCAAATTGGAAACGTCCAGACATTGCGCCCACAGGAAAGCTGCCAGCACTGAAAGCTCTAGCTGGTTTTCACTGTCCCTTGGAACTGCATTCGCTGCCACACAGACATTCGCGCTCTGCTAAAGCATTGCTTCGTAATGGGGCAACACTCTGTATCTCTCTCTGGCAGAGCCCGGCTGCCAAATTGGAAACGTCCAGACATTGCGCCCACAGGAAAGCTGCCAGCACTGAAAGCTCTAGCTGGTTTTCACTGTCCCTTGGAACTGCATTCGCTGCCACACAGACATTCGCGCTCTGCTAAAGCATTGCTTCCTAATGGGGCAACACTCTGTATCTCTCTCTGGCAGAGCCCGGCTGCCAAATTGGAAACGTCCAGAGATTGCGCCCACAGGAAAGCTGCCAGCACTGAAAGCTCTAGCTGGTTTTCACTGTCCCTTGGAACTGCATTCGCTGCCACACAGACATTCGCGCTCTGCTAAAGCATTGCTTCGTAATGGGGCAACACTCTGTATCTCTCTCTGGCAGAGCCCGGCTGCCAAATTGGAAACGTCCAGACATTGCGCCCACAGGAAAGCTGCCAGCACTGAAAGCTCTAGCTGGTTTTCACTGTCCCTTGGAACTGCATTCGCTGCCACACAGACATTCACGCTCTGCTAAAACATTGCTTCGTAATGGGGCAACACTCTGTATCTCTCTCTGGCAGAGCCCAGCTGCCAAATTGGAAACGTCCAGAGATTGCGCCCACAGGAAAGCTGCCAGCACTGAAAGCTCTAGCTGGTTTTCACTGTCCCTTGGAACTGCATTCGCTGCCACACAGACATTCGCGCTCTGCTAAAGCATTGCTTCGTAATGGGGCAACACTCTGTATCTCTCTCTGGCAGAGCCCGGCTGCCAAATTGGAAACGTCCAGAGATTGCGCCCACAGGAAAGCTGCCAGCACTGAAAGCTCTAGCTGGTTTTCACTGTCCCTTGGAACTGCATTCGCTGCCACACAGACATTCGCGCTCTGCTAAAGCATTGCTTCGTAATGGGGCAACACTCTGTATCTCTCTCTGGCAGAGCCCGGCTGCCAAATTGGAAACGTCCAGACATTGCGCCCACAGGAAAGCTGCCAGCACTGAAAGCTCTAGCTGGTTTTCACTGTCCCTTGGAACTGCATTCGCTGCTACACAGACATTCGCGCTCTGCTAAAGCATTGCTTCGTAATGGGGCAACACTCTGTATCTCTCTCTGGCAGAGCCCGGCTGCCAAATTGGAAACGTCCAGACATTGCGCCCACAGGAAAGCTGCCAGCACTGAAAGCTCTAGCTGGTTTTCACTGTCCCTTGGAACTGCATTCGCTGCCACACAGACATTCGCGCTCTGCTAAAGCATTGCTTCGTAATGGGGCAACACTCTGTATCTCTCTCTGGCAGAGCCCGGCTGCCAAATTGGAAACGTCCAGAGATTGCGCCCACAGGAAAGCTGCCAGCACTGAAAGCTCTAGCTGGTTTTCACTGTCCCTTGGAACTGCATTCGCTGCCACACAGACATTCGCGCTCTGCTAAAGCATTGCTTCCTAATGGGGCAACACTCTGTATCTCTCTCTGGCAGAGCCCGGCTGCCAAATTGGAAACGTCCAGACATTGCGCCCACAGGAAAGCTGCCAGCACTGAAAGCTCTAGCTGGTTTTCACTGTCCCTTGGAACTGCATTCGCTGCCACACAGACATTCGCGCTCTGCTAAAGCATTGCTTCCTAATGGGGCAACACTCTGTATCTCTCTCTGGCAGAGCCCGGCTGCCAAATTGGAAACGTCCAGACATTGCGCCCACAGGAAAGCTGCCAGCACTGAAAGCTCTAGCTGGTTTTCACTGTCCCTTGGAACTGCATTCGCTGCCACACAGACATTCGCGCTCTGCTAAAGCATTGCTTCGTAATGGGGCAACACTCTGTATCTCTCTCTGGCAGAGCCCGGCTGCCAAATTGGAAACGTCCAGACATTGCGCCCACAGGAAAGCTGCCAGCACTGAAAGCTCTAGCTGGTTTTCACTGTCCCTTGGAACTGCATTCGCTGCCACACAGACATTCGCGCTCTGCTAAAGCATTGCTTCCTAATGGGGCAACACTCTGTATCTCTCTCTGGCAGAGCCCGGCTGCCAAATTGGAAACGTCCAGAGATTGCGCCCACAGGAAAGCTGCCAGCACTGAAAGCTCTAGCTGGTTTTCACTGTCCCTTGGAACTGCATTCGCTGCCACACAGACATTCGCGCTCTGCTAAAGCATTGCTTCGTAATGGGGCAACACTCTGTATCTCTCTCTGGCAGAGCCCGGCTGCCAAATTGGAAACGTCCAGACATTGCGCCCACAGGAAAGCTGCCAGCACTGAAAGCTCTAGCTGGTTTTCACTGTCCCTTGGAACTGCATTCGCTGCCACACAGACATTCACGCTCTGCTAAAACATTGCTTCGTAATGGGGCAACACTCTGTATCTCTCTCTGGCAGAGCCCAGCTGCCAAATTGGAAACGTCCAGAGATTGCGCCCACAGGAAAGCTGCCAGCACTGAAAGCTCTAGCTGGTTTTCACTGTCCCTTGGAACTGCATTCGCTGCTACACAGACATTCGCGCTCTGCTAAAGCATTGCTTCGTAATGGGGCAACACTCTGTATCTCTCTCTGGCAGAGCCCGGCTGCCAAATTGGAAACGTCCAGACATTGCGCCCACAGGAAAGCTGCCAGCACTGAAAGCTCTAGCTGGTTTTCACTGTCCCTTGGAACTGCATTCGCTGCCACACAGACATTCGCGCTCTGCTAAAGCTTTGCTTCGTAATGGGGCAACACTCTGTATCTCTCTCTGGCAGAGCCCGGCTGCCAAATTGGAAACGTCCAGAGATTGCGCCCACAGGAAAGCTGCCAGCACTGAAAGCTCTAGCTGGTTTTCACTGTCCCTTGGAACTGCATTCGCTGCCACACAGACATTCGCGCTCTGCTAAAGCATTGCTTCCTAATGGGGCAACACTCTGTATCTCTCTCTGGCAGAGCCCGGCTGCCAAATTGGAAACGTCCAGACATTGCGCCCACAGGAAAGCTGCCAGCACTGAAAGCTCTAGCTGGTTTTCACTGTCCCTTGGAACTGCATTCGCTGCCACACAGACATTCGCGCTCTGCTAAAGCATTGCTTCCTAATGGGGCAACACTCTGCATCTCTCTGGCAGAGCCCGGCTGCCAAATTGGAAACGTCCAGACATTGCGCCCACAGGAAAGCTGCCAGCACTGAAAGCTCTAGCTGGTTTTCACTGTCCCTTGGAACTGCATTCGCTGCCACACAGACATTCGCGCTCTGCTAAAGCTTTGCTTCGTAATGGGGCAACACTCTGTATCTCTCTCTGGCAGAGCCCGGCTGCCAAATTGGAAACGTCCAGAGATTGCGCCCACAGGAAAGCTGCCAGCACTGAAAGCTCTAGCTGGTTTTCACTGTCCCTTGGAACTGCATTCGCTGCCACACAGACATTCGCGCTCTGCTAAAGCATTGCTTCGTAATGGGGCAACACTCTGTATCTCTCTCTGGCAGAGCCCGGCTGCCAAATTGGAAACGTCCAGAGATTGCGCCCACAGGAAAGCTGCCAGCACTGAAAGCTCTAGCTGGTTTTCACTGTCCCTTGGAACTGCATTCGCTGCCACACAGACATTCGCGCTCTGCTAAAGCATTGCTTCGTAATGGGGCAACACTCTGTATCTCTCTCTGGCAGAGCCCGGCTGCCAAATTGGAAACGTCCAGAGACTGCGCCCACAGGAAAGCTGCCAGCACTGAAAGCTCTAGCTGGTTTTCACTGTCCCTTGGAACTGCATTCGCTGCCACACAGACATTCGCGCTCTGCTAAAGCATTGCTTCGTAATGGGGCAACACTCTGTATCTCTCTCTGGCAGAGCCCGGCTGCCAAATTGGAAACGTCCAGAGATTGCGCCCACAGGAAAGCTGCCAGCACTGAAAGCTCTAGCTGGTTTTCACTGTCCCTTGGAACTGCATTCGCTGCCACACAGACATTCGCGCTCTGCTAAAGCATTGCTTCGTAATGGGGCAACACTCTGTATCTCTCTCTGGCAGAGCCCGGCTGCCAAATTGGAAACGTCCAGAGATTGCGCCCACAGGAAAGCTGCCAGCACTGAAAGATCTAGCTGGTTTTCACTGTCCCTTGGAACTGCATTCGCTGCCACACAGACATTCGCGCTCTGCTAAAGCATTGCTTCGTAATGGGGCAACACTCTGTATCTCTCTCTGGCAGAGCCCGGCTGCCAAATTGGAAACGTCCAGAGATTGCGCCCACAGGAAAGCTGCCAGCACTGAAAGCTCTAGCTGGTTTTCACTGTCCCTTGGAACTGCATTCGCTGCCACACAGACATTCGCGCTCTGCTAAAGCATTGCTTCGTAATGGGGCAACACTCTGTATCTCTCTCTGGCAGAGCCCGGCTGCCAAATTGGAAACGTCCAGAGATTGCGCCCACAGGAAAGCTGCCAGCACTGAAAGCTCTAGCTGGTTTTCACTGTCCCTTGGAACTGCATTCGCTGCCACACAGACATTCGCGCTCTGCTAAAGCATTGCTTCGTAATGGGGCAACACTCTGTATCTCTCTCTGGCAGAGCCCGGCTGCCAAATTGGAAACGTCCAGAGATTGCGCCCACAGGAAAGCTGCCAGCACTGAAAGCTCTAGCTGGTTTTCACTGTCCCTTGGAACTGCATTCGCTGCCACACAGACATTCGCGCTCTGCTAAAGCATTGCTTCGTAATGGGGCAACACTCTGTATCTCTCTCTGGCAGAGCCCGGCTGCCAAATTGGAAACGTCCAGAGATTGCGCCCACAGGAAAGCTGCCAGCACTGAAAGCTCTAGCTGGTTTTCACTGTCCCTTGGAACTGCATTCGCTGCCACACAGACATTCGCGCTCTGCTAAAGCATTGCTTCGTAATGGGGCAACACTCTGTATCTCTCTCTGGCAGAGCCCGGCTGCCAAATTGGAAACGTCCAGAGATTGCGCCCACAGGAAAGCTGCCAGCACTGAAAGCTCTAGCTGGTTTTCACTGTCCCTTGGAACTGCATTCGCTGCCACACAGACATTCGCGCTCTGCTAAAGCTTAACTTGGTAATTGGGCAACACTCTGTATCTCTCTCTGGCAGAGCCCGGCTGCCAAATTGGAAACGTCCAGACATTGCGCCCACAGGAAAGCTGCCAGCACTGAAAGCTCTAGCTGGTTTTCACTGTCCCTTGGAACTGCATTCGCTGCCACACAGACATTCGCGCTGTGCTAAAGCCTAACTTGGTAATTGGGCAACACTCTGTATCTCTCTCTGGCAGAGCCCGGCTGCCAAATTGGAAACGTCCAGAGATTGCGCCCACAGGAAAGCTGCCAGCACTGAAAGCTCTAGCTGGTTTTCACTGTCCCTTGGAACTGCATTCGCTGCCACACAGACATTCGCGCTCTGCTAAAGCATTGCTTCGTAATGGGGCAACACTCTGTATCTCTCTCTGGCAGAGCCCGGCTGCCAAATTGGAAACGTCCAGAGATTGCGCCCACAGGAAAGCTGCCAGCACTGAAAGCTCTAGCTGGTTTTCACTGTCCCTTGGAACTGCATTCGCTGCCACACAGACATTCGCGCTCTGCTAAAGCTTAACTTGGTAATTGGGCAACACTCTGTATCTCTCTCTGGCAGAGCCCGGCTGCCAAATTGGAAACGTCCAGACATTGCGCCCACAGGAAAGCTGCCAGCACTGAAAGCTCTAGCTGGTTTTCACTGTCCCTTGGAACTGCATTCGCTGCCACACAGACATTCGCGCTCTGCTAAAGCATTGCTTCCTAATGGGGCAACACTCTGTATCTCTCTCTGGCAGAGCCCGGCTGCCAAATTGGAAACGTCCAGAGATTGCGCCCACAGGAAAGCTGCCAGCACTGAAAGCTCTAGCTGGTTTTCACTGTCCCTTGGAACTGCATTCGCTGCCACACAGACATTCGCGCTCTGCTAAAGCATTGCTTCGTAATGGGGCAACACTCTGTATCTCTCTCTGGCAGAGCCCGGCTGCCAAATTGGAAACGTCCAGAGATTGCGCCCACAGGAAAGCTGCCAGCACTGAAAGCTCTAGCTGGTTTTCACTGTCCCTTGGAACTGCATTCGCTGCCACACAGACATTCGCGCTCTGCTAAAGCATTGCTTCGTAATGGGGCAACACTCTGTATCTCTCTCTGGCAGAGCCCGGCTGCCAAATTGGAAACGTCCAGACATTGCGCCCACAGGAAAGCTGCCAGCACTGAAAGCTCTAGCTGGTTTTCACTGTCCCTTGGAACTGCATTCGCTGCCACACAGACATTCGCGCTCTGCTAAAGCATTGCTTCGTAATGGGGCAACACTCTGTATCTCTCTCTGGCAGAGCCCGGCTGCCAAATTGGAAACGTCCAGAGATTGCGCCCACAGGAAAGCTGCCAGCACTGAAAGCTCTAGCTGGTTTTCACTGTCCCTTGGAACTGCATTCGCTGCCACACAGACATTTGCGCTCTGCTAAAGCTTAACTTGGTAATTGGGCAACACTCTGTATCTCTCTCTGGCAGAGCCCGGCTGCCAAATTGGAAACGTCCAGACATTGCGCCCACAGGAAAGCTGCCAGCACTGAAAGCTCTAGCTGGTTTTCACTGTCCCTTGGAACTGCATTCGCTGCCACACAGACATTCACGCTCTGCTAAAGCATTGCTTCGTAATGGGGCAACACTCTGTATCTCTCTCTGGCAGAGCCCGGCTGCCAAATTGGAAACGTCCAGAGATTGCGCCCACAGGAAAGCTGCCAGCACTGAAAGCTCTAGCTGGTTTTCACTGTCCCTTGGAACTGCATTCGCTGCCACACAGACATTCGCGCTCTGCTAAAGCATTGCTTCGTAATGGGGCAACACTCTGTATCTCTCTCTGGCAGAGCCCGGCTGCCAAATTGGAAACGTCCAGACATTGCGCCCACAGGAAAGCTGCCAGCACTGAAAGCTCTAGCTGGTTTTCACTGTCCCTTGGAACTGCATTCGCTGCCACACAGACATTTGCGCTCTGCTAAAGCATTGCTTCGTAATGGGGCAACACTCTGTATCTCTCTCTGGCAGAGCCCGGCTGCCAAATTGGAAACGTCCAGAGATTGCGCCCACAGGAAAGCTGCCAGCACTGAAAGCTCTAGCTGGTTTTCACTGTCCCTTGGAACTGCATTCGCTGCCACACAGACATTCGCGCTCTGCTAAAGCATTGCTTCGTAATGGGGCAACACTCTGTATCTCTCTCTGGCAGAGCCCGGCTGCCAAATTGGAAACGTCCAGACATTGCGCCCACAGGAAAGCTGCCAGCACTGAAAGCTCTAGCTGGTTTTCACTGTCCCTTGGAACTGCATTCGCTGCCACACAGACCTTTGCGCTCTGCTAAAGCATTGCTTCGTAATGGGGCAACACTCTGTATCTCTCTCTGGCAGAGCCCGGCTGCCAAATTGGAAACGTCCAGAGATTGCGCCCACAGGAAAGCTGCCAGCACTGAAAGCTCTAGCTGGTTTTCACTGTCCCTTGGAACTGCATTCGCTGCCACACAGACATTCGCGCTCTGCTAAAGCATTGCTTCGTAATGGGGCAACACTCTGTATCTCTCTCTGGCAGAGCCCGGCTGCCAAATTGGAAACGTCCAGACATTGCGCCCACAGGAAAGCTGCCAGCACTGAAAGCTCTAGCTGGTTTTCACTGTCCCTTGGAACTGCATTCGCTGCCACACAGACATTCGCGCTCTGCTAAAGCATTGCTTCGTAATGGGGCAACACTCTGTATCTCTCTCTGGCAGAGCCCGGCTGCCAAATTGGAAACGTCCAGACATTGCGCCCACAGGAAAGCTGCCAGCACTGAAAGCTCTAGCTGGTTTTCACTGTCCCTTGGAACTGCATTCGCTGCCACACAGACATTCGCGCTCTGCTAAAGCATTGCTTCGTAATGGGGCAACACTCTGTATCTCTCTCTGGCAGAGCCCGGCTGCCAAATTGGAAACGTCCAGACATTGCGCCCACAGGAAAGCTGCCAGCACTGAAAGCTCTAGCTGGTTTTCACTGTCCCTTGGAACTGCATTCGCTGCCACACAGACATTCGCGCTCTGCTAAAGCATTGCTTCGTAATGGGGCAACACTCTGTATCTCTCTCTGGCAGAGCCCGGCTGCCAAATTGGAAACGTCCAGAGATTGCGCCCACAGGAAAGCTGCCAGCACTGAAAGCTCTAGCTGGTTTTCACTGTCCCTTGGAACTGCATTCGCTGCCACACACACATTTGCGCTCTGCTAAAGCTTAACTTGGTAATTGGGCAACACTCTGTATCTCTCTCTGGCAGAGCCCGGCTGCCAAATTGGAAACGTCCAGACATTGCGCCCACAGGAAAGCTGCCAGCACTGAAAGCTCTAGCTGGTTTTCACTGTCCCTTGGAACTGCATTCGCTGCCACACAGACATTCGCGCTCTGCTAAAGCATTGCTTCGTAATGGGGCAACACTCTGTATCTCTCTCTGGCAGAGCCCGGCTGCCAAATTGGAAACGTCCAGAGATTGCGCCCACAGGAAAGCTGCCAGCACTGAAAGCTCTAGCTGGTTTTCACTGTCCCTTGGAACTGCATTCGCTGCCACACAGACATTCGCGCTCTGCTAAAGCATTGCTTCGTAATGGGGCAACACTCTGTATCTCTCTCTGGCAGAGCCCGGCTGCCAAATTGGAAACGTCCAGACATTGCGCCCACAGGAAAGCTGCCAGCACTGAAAGCTCTAGCTGGTTTTCACTGTCCCTTGGAACTGCATTCGCTGCCACACAGACATTCGCGCTCTGCTAAAGCATTGCTTCGTAATGGGGCAACACTCTGTATCTCTCTCTGGCAGAGCCCGGCTGCCAAATTGGAAACGTCCAGAGATTGCGCCCACAGGAAAGCTGCCAGCACTGAAAGCTCTAGCTGGTTTTCACTGTCCCTTGGAACTGCATTCGCTGCCACACAGACATTCGCGCTCTGCTAAAGCATTGCTTCGTAATGGGGCAACACTCTGTATCTCTCTCTGGCAGAGCCCGGCTGCCAAATTGGAAACGTCCAGAGATTGCGCCCACAGGAAAGCTGCCAGCACTGAAAGCTCTAGCTGGTTTTCACTGTCCCTTGGAACTGCATTCGCTGCCACACAGACATTCGCGCTCTGCTAAAGCATTGCTTCGTAATGGGGCAACACTCTGTATCTCTCTCTGGCAGAGCCCGGCTGCCAAATTGGAAACGTCCAGAGACTGCGCCCACAGGAAAGCTGCCAGCACTGAAAGCTCTAGCTGGTTTTCACTGTCCCTTGGAACTGCATTCGCTGCCACACAGACATTCGCGCTCTGCTAAAGCATTGCTTCGTAATGGGGCAACACTCTGTATCTCTCTCTGGCAGAGCCCGGCTGCCAAATTGGAAACGTCCAGAGATTGCGCCCACAGGAAAGCTGCCAGCACTGAAAGCTCTAGCTGGTTTTCACTGTCCCTTGGAACTGCATTCGCTGCCACACAGACATTCGCGCTCTGCTAAAGCATTGCTTCCTAATGGGGCAACACTCTGTATCTCTCTCTGGCAGAGCCCGGCTGCCAAATTGGAAACGTCCAGAGATTGCGCCCACAGGAAAGCTGCCAGCACTGAAAGCTCTAGCTGGTTTTCACTGTCCCTTGGAACTGCATTCGCTGCCACACAGACATTCGCGCTCTGCTAAAGCATTGCTTCGTAATGGGGCAACACTCTGTATCTCTCTCTGGCAGAGCCCGGCTGCCAAATTGGAAACGTCCAGAGATTGCGCCCACAGGAAAGCTGCCAGCACTGAAAGCTCTAGCTGGTTTTCACTGTCCCTTGGAACTGCATTCGCTGCCACACAGACATTCGCGCTCTGCTAAAGCATTGCTTCGTAATGGGGCAACACTCTGTATCTCTCTCTGGCAGAGCCCGGCTGCCAAATTGGAAACGTCCAGACATTGCGCCCACAGGAAAGCTGCCAGCACTGAAAGCTCTAGCTGGTTTTCACTGTCCCTTGGAACTGCATTCGCTGCCACACAGACATTCGCGCTCTGCTAAAGCATTGCTTCGTAATGGGGCAACACTCTGTATCTCTCTCTGGCAGAGCCCGGCTGCCAAATTGGAAACGTCCAGAGATTGCGCCCACAGGAAAGCTGCCAGCACTGAAAGCTCTAGCTGGTTTTCACTGTCCCTTGGAACTGCATTCGCTGCCACACAGACATTTGCGCTCTGCTAAAGCTTAACTTGGTAATTGGGCAACACTCTGTATCTCTCTCTGGCAGAGCCCGGCTGCCAAATTGGAAACGTCCAGACATTGCGCCCACAGGAAAGCTGCCAGCACTGAAAGCTCTAGCTGGTTTTCACTGTCCCTTGGAACTGCATTCGCTGCCACACAGACATTCACGCTCTGCTAAAGCATTGCTTCGTAATGGGGCAACACTCTGTATCTCTCTCTGGCAGAGCCCGGCTGCCAAATTGGAAACGTCCAGAGATTGCGCCCACAGGAAAGCTGCCAGCACTGAAAGCTCTAGCTGGTTTTCACTGTCCCTTGGAACTGCATTCGCTGCCACACAGACATTCGCGCTCTGCTAAAGCATTGCTTCGTAATGGGGCAACACTCTGTATCTCTCTCTGGCAGAGCCCGGCTGCCAAATTGGAAACGTCCAGACATTGCGCCCACAGGAAAGCTGCCAGCACTGAAAGCTCTAGCTGGTTTTCACTGTCCCTTGGAACTGCATTCGCTGCCACACAGACCTTTGCGCTCTGCTAAAGCATTGCTTCGTAATGGGGCAACACTCTGTATCTCTCTCTGGCAGAGCCCGGCTGCCAAATTGGAAACGTCCAGAGATTGCGCCCACAGGAAAGCTGCCAGCACTGAAAGCTCTAGCTGGTTTTCACTGTCCCTTGGAACTGCATTCGCTGCCACACAGACATTCGCGCTCTGCTAAAGCATTGCTTCGTAATGGGGCAACACTCTGTATCTCTCTCTGGCAGAGCCCGGCTGCCAAATTGGAAACGTCCAGACATTGCGCCCACAGGAAAGCTGCCAGCACTGAAAGCTCTAGCTGGTTTTCACTGTCCCTTGGAACTGCATTCGCTGCCACACAGACATTCGCGCTCTGCTAAAGCATTGCTTCGTAATGGGGCAACACTCTGTATCTCTCTCTGGCAGAGCCCGGCTGCCAAATTGGAAACGTCCAGAGATTGCGCCCACAGGAAAGCTGCCAGCACTGAAAGCTCTAGCTGGTTTTCACTGTCCCTTGGAACTGCATTCGCTGCCACACAGACATTCGCGCTCTGCTAAAGCATTGCTTCGTAATGGGGCAACACTCTGTATCTCTCTCTGGCAGAGCCCGGCTGCCAAATTGGAAACGTCCAGAGATTGCGCCCACAGGAAAGCTGCCAGCACTGAAAGCTCTAGCTGGTTTTCACTGTCCCTTGGAACTGCATTCGCTGCCACACAGACATTCGCGCTCTGCTAAAGCATTGCTTCGTAATGGGGCAACACTCTGTATCTCTCTCTGGCAGAGCCCGGCTGCCAAATTGGAAACGTCCAGAGATTGCGCCCACAGGAAAGCTGCCAGCACTGAAAGCTCTAGCTGGTTTTCACTGTCCCTTGGAACTGCATTCGCTGCCACACACACATTTGCGCTCTGCTAAAGCTTAACTTGGTAATTGGGCAACACTCTGTCTCTCTCTCTGGCAGAGCCCGGCTGCCAAATTGGAAACGTCCAGACATTGCGCCCACAGGAAAGCTGCCAGCACTGAAAGCTCTAGCTGGTTTTCACTGTCCCTTGGAACTGCATTCGCTGCCACACAGACATTCGCGCTCTGCTAAAGCATTGCTTCGTAATGGGGCAACACTCTGTATCTCTCTCTGGCAGAGCCCGGCTGCCAAATTGGAAACGTCCAGAGATTGCGCCCACAGGAAAGCTGCCAGCACTGAAAGCTCTAGCTGGTTTTCACTGTCCCTTGGAACTGCATTCGCTGCCACACAGACATTCGCGCTCTGCTAAAGCATTGCTTCGTAATGGGGCAACACTCTGTATCTCTCTCTGGCAGAGCCCGGCTGCCAAATTGGAAACGTCCAGACATTGCGCCCACAGGAAAGCTGCCAGCACTGAAAGCTCTAGCTGGTTTTCACTGTCCCTTGGAACTGCATTCGCTGCCACACAGACATTCGCGCTCTGCTAAAGCATTGCTTCCTAATGGGGCAACACTCTGTATCTCTCTCTGGCAGAGCCCGGCTGCCAAATTGGAAACGTCCAGACATTGCGCCCACAGGAAAGCTGCCAGCACTGAAAGCTCTAGCTGGTTTTCACTGTCCCTTGGAACTGCATTCGCTGCCACACAGACATTCGCGCTCTGCTAAAGCATTGCTTCGTAATGGGGCAACACTCTGTATCTCTCTCTGGCAGAGCCCGGCTGCCAAATTGGAAACGTCCAGAGATTGCGCCCACAGGAAAGCTGCCAGCACTGAAAGCTCTAGCTGGTTTTCACTGTCCCTTGGAACTGCATTCGCTGCCACACAGACATTCGCGCTCTGCTAAAGCATTGCTTCGTAATGGGGCAACACTCTGTATCTCTCTCTGGCAGAGCCCGGCTGCCAAATTGGAAACGTCCAGAGACTGCGCCCACAGGAAAGCTGCCAGCACTGAAAGCTCTAGCTGGTTTTCACTGTCCCTTGGAACTGCATTCGCTGCCACACAGACATTCGCGCTCTGCTAAAGCATTGCTTCGTAATGGGGCAACACTCTGTATCTCTCTCTGGCAGAGCCCGGCTGCCAAATTGGAAACGTCCAGAGATTGCGCCCACAGGAAAGCTGCCAGCACTGAAAGCTCTAGCTGGTTTTCACTGTCCCTTGGAACTGCATTCGCTGCCACACAGACATTCGCGCTCTGCTAAAGCATTGCTTCGTAATGGGGCAACACTCTGTATCTCTCTCTGGCAGAGCCCGGCTGCCAAATTGGAAACGTCCAGAGATTGCGCCCACAGGAAAGCTGCCAGCACTGAAAGCTCTAGCTGGTTTTCACTGTCCCTTGGAACTGCATTCGCTGCCACACAGACATTCGCGCTCTGCTAAAGCATTGCTTCGTAATGGGGCAACACTCTGTATCTCTCTCTGGCAGAGCCCGGCTGCCAAATTGGAAACGTCCAGAGATTGCGCCCACAGGAAAGCTGCCAGCACTGAAAGCTCTAGCTGGTTTTCACTGTCCCTTGGAACTGCATTCGCTGCCACACAGACATTCGCGCTCTGCTAAAGCATTGCTTCGTAATGGGGCAACACTCTGTATCTCTCTCTGGCAGAGCCCGGCTGCCAAATTGGAAACGTCCAGAGATTGCGCCCACAGGAAAGCTGCCAGCACTGAAAGCTCTAGCTGGTTTTCACTGTCCCTTGGAACTGCATTCGCTGCCACACAGACATTCGCGCTCTGCTAAAGCATTGCTTCGTAATGGGGCAACACTCTGTATCTCTCTCTGGCAGAGCCCGGCTGCCAAATTGGAAACGTCCAGAGATTGCGCCCACAGGAAAGCTGCCAGCACTGAAAGCTCTAGCTGGTTTTCACTGTCCCTTGGAACTGCATTCGCTGCCACACAGACATTCGCGCTCTGCTAAAGCATTGCTTCCTAATGGGGCAACACTCTGTATCTCTCTCTGGCAGAGCCCGGCTGCCAAATTGGAAACGTCCAGAGATTGCGCCCACAGGAAAGCTGCCAGCACTGAAAGCTCTAGCTGGTTTTCACTGTCCCTTGGAACTGCATTCGCTGCCACACAGACATTCGCGCTCTGCTAAAGCATTGCTTCGTAATGGGGCAACACTCTGTATCTCTCTCTGGCAGAGCCCGGCTGCCAAATTGGAAACGTCCAGAGATTGCGCCCACAGGAAAGCTGCCAGCACTGAAAGCTCTAGCTGGTTTTCACTGTCCCTTGGAACTGCATTCGCTGCCACACAGACATTCGCGCTCTGCTAAAGCATTGCTTCGTAATGGGGCAACACTCTGTATCTCTCTCTGGCAGAGCCCGGCTGCCAAATTGGAAACGTCCAGACATTGCGCCCACAGGAAAGCTGCCAGCACTGAAAGCTCTAGCTGGTTTTCACTGTCCCTTGGAACTGCATTCGCTGCCACACAGACATTCGCGCTCTGCTAAAGCATTGCTTCGTAATGGGGCAACACTCTGTATCTCTCTCTGGCAGAGCCCGGCTGCCAAATTGGAAACGTCCAGAGATTGCGCCCACAGGAAAGCTGCCAGCACTGAAAGCTCTAGCTGGTTTTCACTGTCCCTTGGAACTGCATTCGCTGCCACACAGACATTTGCGCTCTGCTAAAGCTTAACTTGGTAATTGGGCAACACTCTGTATCTCTCTCTGGCAGAGCCCGGCTGCCAAATTGGAAACGTCCAGACATTGCGCCCACAGGAAAGCTGCCAGCACTGAAAGCTCTAGCTGGTTTTCACTGTCCCTTGGAACTGCATTCGCTGCCACACAGACATTCACGCTCTGCTAAAGCATTGCTTCGTAATGGGGCAACACTCTGTATCTCTCTCTGGCAGAGCCCGGCTGCCAAATTGGAAACGTCCAGAGATTGCGCCCACAGGAAAGCTGCCAGCACTGAAAGCTCTAGCTGGTTTTCACTGTCCCTTGGAACTGCATTCGCTGCCACACAGACATTCGCGCTCTGCTAAAGCATTGCTTCGTAATGGGGCAACACTCTGTATCTCTCTCTGGCAGAGCCCGGCTGCCAAATTGGAAACGTCCAGACATTGCGCCCACAGGAAAGCTGCCAGCACTGAAAGCTCTAGCTGGTTTTCACTGTCCCTTGGAACTGCATTCGCTGCCACACAGACCTTTGCGCTCTGCTAAAGCATTGCTTCGTAATGGGGCAACACTCTGTATCTCTCTCTGGCAGAGCCCGGCTGCCAAATTGGAAACGTCCAGAGATTGCGCCCACAGGAAAGCTGCCAGCACTGAAAGCTCTAGCTGGTTTTCACTGTCCCTTGGAACTGCATTCGCTGCCACACAGACATTCGCGCTCTGCTAAAGCATTGCTTCGTAATGGGGCAACACTCTGTATCTCTCTCTGGCAGAGCCCGGCTGCCAAATTGGAAACGTCCAGACATTGCGCCCACAGGAAAGCTGCCAGCACTGAAAGCTCTAGCTGGTTTTCACTGTCCCTTGGAACTGCATTCGCTGCCACACAGACATTCGCGCTCTGCTAAAGCATTGCTTCGTAATGGGGCAACACTCTGTATCTCTCTCTGGCAGAGCCCGGCTGCCAAATTGGAAACGTCCAGAGATTGCGCCCACAGGAAAGCTGCCAGCACTGAAAGCTCTAGCTGGTTTTCACTGTCCCTTGGAACTGCATTCGCTGCCACACAGACATTCGCGCTCTGCTAAAGCATTGCTTCGTAATGGGGCAACACTCTGTATCTCTCTCTGGCAGAGCCCGGCTGCCAAATTGGAAACGTCCAGAGATTGCGCCCACAGGAAAGCTGCCAGCACTGAAAGCTCTAGCTGGTTTTCACTGTCCCTTGGAACTGCATTCGCTGCCACACAGACATTCGCGCTCTGCTAAAGCATTGCTTCGTAATGGGGCAACACTCTGTATCTCTCTCTGGCAGAGCCCGGCTGCCAAATTGGAAACGTCCAGAGATTGCGCCCACAGGAAAGCTGCCAGCACTGAAAGCTCTAGCTGGTTTTCACTGTCCCTTGGAACTGCATTCGCTGCCACACACACATTTGCGCTCTGCTAAAGCTTAACTTGGTAATTGGGCAACACTCTGTCTCTCTCTCTGGCAGAGCCCGGCTGCCAAATTGGAAACGTCCAGACATTGCGCCCACAGGAAAGCTGCCAGCACTGAAAGCTCTAGCTGGTTTTCACTGTCCCTTGGAACTGCATTCGCTGCCACACAGACATTCGCGCTCTGCTAAAGCATTGCTTCGTAATGGGGCAACACTCTGTATCTCTCTCTGGCAGAGCCCGGCTGCCAAATTGGAAACGTCCAGAGATTGCGCCCACAGGAAAGCTGCCAGCACTGAAAGCTCTAGCTGGTTTTCACTGTCCCTTGGAACTGCATTCGCTGCCACACAGACATTCGCGCTCTGCTAAAGCATTGCTTCGTAATGGGGCAACACTCTGTATCTCTCTCTGGCAGAGCCCGGCTGCCAAATTGGAAACGTCCAGACATTGCGCCCACAGGAAAGCTGCCAGCACTGAAAGCTCTAGCTGGTTTTCACTGTCCCTTGGAACTGCATTCGCTGCCACACAGACATTCGCGCTCTGCTAAAGCATTGCTTCCTAATGGGGCAACACTCTGTATCTCTCTCTGGCAGAGCCCGGCTGCCAAATTGGAAACGTCCAGACATTGCGCCCACAGGAAAGCTGCCAGCACTGAAAGCTCTAGCTGGTTTTCACTGTCCCTTGGAACTGCATTCGCTGCCACACAGACATTCGCGCTCTGCTAAAGCATTGCTTCGTAATGGGGCAACACTCTGTATCTCTCTCTGGCAGAGCCCGGCTGCCAAATTGGAAACGTCCAGAGATTGCGCCCACAGGAAAGCTGCCAGCACTGAAAGCTCTAGCTGGTTTTCACTGTCCCTTGGAACTGCATTCGCTGCCACACAGACATTCGCGCTCTGCTAAAGCATTGCTTCCTAATGGGGCAACACTCTGTATCTCTCTCTGGCAGAGCCCGGCTGCCAAATTGGAAACGTCCAGAGACTGCGCCCACAGGAAAGCTGCCAGCACTGAAAGCTCTAGCTGGTTTTCACTGTCCCTTGGAACTGCATTCGCTGCCACACAGACATTCGCGCTCTGCTAAAGCATTGCTTCGTAATGGGGCAACACTCTGTATCTCTCTCTGGCAGAGCCCGGCTGCCAAATTGGAAACGTCCAGAGATTGCGCCCACAGGAAAGCTGCCAGCACTGAAAGCTCTAGCTGGTTTTCACTGTCCCTTGGAACTGCATTCGCTGCCACACAGACATTCGCGCTCTGCTAAAGCATTGCTTCGTAATGGGGCAACACTCTGTATCTCTCTCTGGCAGAGCCCGGCTGCCAAATTGGAAACGTCCAGAGATTGCGCCCACAGGAAAGCTGCCAGCACTGAAAGCTCTAGCTGGTTTTCACTGTCCCTTGGAACTGCATTCGCTGCCACACAGACATTCGCGCTCTGCTAAAGCATTGCTTCGTAATGGGGCAACACTCTGTATCTCTCTCTGGCAGAGCCCGGCTGCCAAATTGGAAACGTCCAGAGATTGCGCCCACAGGAAAGCTGCCAGCACTGAAAGCTCTAGCTGGTTTTCACTGTCCCTTGGAACTGCATTCGCTGCCACACAGACATTCGCGCTCTGCTAAAGCATTGCTTCGTAATGGGGCAACACTCTGTATCTCTCTCTGGCAGAGCCCGGCTGCCAAATTGGAAACGTCCAGAGATTGCGCCCACAGGAAAGCTGCCAGCACTGAAAGCTCTAGCTGGTTTTCACTGTCCCTTGGAACTGCATTCGCTGCCACACAGACATTCGCGCTCTGCTAAAGCATTGCTTCGTAATGGGGCAACACTCTGTATCTCTCTCTGGCAGAGCCCGGCTGCCAAATTGGAAACGTCCAGAGATTGCGCCCACAGGAAAGCTGCCAGCACTGAAAGCTCTAGCTGGTTTTCACTGTCCCTTGGAACTGCATTCGCTGCCACACAGACATTCGCGCTCTGCTAAAGCTTAACTTGGTAATTGGGCAACACTCTGTATCTCTCTCTGGCAGAGCCCGGCTGCCAAATTGGAAACGTCCAGACATTGCGCCCACAGGAAAGCTGCCAGCACTGAAAGCTCTAGCTGGTTTTCACTGTCCCTTGGAACTGCATTCGCTGCCACACAGACATTCGCGCTGTGCTAAAGCCTAACTTGGTAATTGGGCAACACTCTGTATCTCTCTCTGGCAGAGCCCGGCTGCCAAATTGGAAACGTCCAGACATTGCGCCCACAGGAAAGCTGCCAGCACTGAAAGCTCTAGCTGGTTTTCACTGTCCCTTGGAACTGCATTCGCTGCCACACAGACATTCGCGCTCTGCTAAAGCCTATCTTGGTAATTGGGCAACACTCTGTATCTCTCTCTGGCAGAGCCCGGCTGCCAAATTGGAAACGTCCAGACATTGCGCCCACAGGAAAGCTGCCAGCACTGAAAGCTCTAGCTGGTTTTCACTGTCCCTTGGAACTGCATTCGCTGCCACACAGACATTTGCGCTCTGCTAAAGCATTGCTTCGTAATGGGGCAACACTCTGTATCTCTCTCTGGCAGAGCCCGGCTGCCAAATTGGAAACGTCCAGAGATTGCGCCCACAGGAAAGCTGCCAGCACTGAAAGCTCTAGCTGGTTTTCACTGTCCCTTGGAACTGCATTCGCTGCCACACAGACATTCGCGCTCTGCTAAAGCATTGCTTCGTAATGGGGCAACACTCTGTATCTCTCTCTGGCAGAGCCCGGCTGCCAAATTGGAAACGTCCAGAGATTGCGCCCACAGGAAAGCTGCCAGCACTGAAAGCTCTAGCTGGTTTTCACTGTCCCTTGGAACTGCATTCGCTGCCACACAGACATTCGCGCTCTGCTAAAGCTTAACTTGGTAATTGGGCAACACTCTGTATCTCTCTCTGGCAGAGCCCGGCTGCCAAATTGGAAACGTCCAGACATTGCGCCCACAGGAAAGCTGCCAGCACTGAAAGCTCTAGCTGGTTTTCACTGTCCCTTGGAACTGCATTCGCTGCCACACAGACATTCGCGCTGTGCTAAAGCCTAACTTGGTAATTGGGCAACACTCTGTATCTCTCTCTGGCAGAGCCCGGCTGCCAAATTGGAAACGTCCAGAGATTGCGCCCACAGGAAAGCTGCCAGCACTGAAAGCTCTAGCTGGTTTTCACTGTCCCTTGGAACTGCATTCGCTGCCACACAGACATTCGCGCTCTGCTAAAGCATTGCTTCGTAATGGGGCAACACTCTGTATCTCTCTCTGGCAGAGCCCGGCTGCCAAATTGGAAACGTCCAGAGATTGCGCCCACAGGAAAGCTGCCAGCACTGAAAGCTCTAGCTGGTTTTCACTGTCCCTTGGAACTGCATTCGCTGCCACACAGACATTCGCGCTCTGCTAAAGCATTGCTTCGTAATGGGGCAACACTCTGTATCTCTCTCTGGCAGAGCCCGGCTGCCAAATTGGAAACGTCCAGAGACTGCGCCCACAGGAAAGCTGCCAGCACTGAAAGCTCTAGCTGGTTTTCACTGTCCCTTGGAACTGCATTCGCTGCCACACAGACATTCGCGCTCTGCTAAAGCATTGCTTCGTAATGGGGCAACACTCTGTATCTCTCTCTGGCAGAGCCCGGCTGCCAAATTGGAAACGTCCAGAGATTGCGCCCACAGGAAAGCTGCCAGCACTGAAAGCTCTAGCTGGTTTTCACTGTCCCTTGGAACTGCATTCGCTGCCACACAGACATTCGCGCTCTGCTAAAGCATTGCTTCGTAATGGGGCAACACTCTGTATCTCTCTCTGGCAGAGCCCGGCTGCCAAATTGGAAACGTCCAGAGATTGCGCCCACAGGAAAGCTGCCAGCACTGAAAGCTCTAGCTGGTTTTCACTGTCCCTTGGAACTGCATTCGCTGCCACACAGACATTCGCGCTCTGCTAAAGCATTGCTTCGTAATGGGGCAACACTCTGTATCTCTCTCTGGCAGAGCCCGGCTGCCAAATTGGAAACGTCCAGAGATTGCGCCCACAGGAAAGCTGCCAGCACTGAAAGCTCTAGCTGGTTTTCACTGTCCCTTGGAACTGCATTCGCTGCCACACAGACATTCGCGCTCTGCTAAAGCATTGCTTCGTAATGGGGCAACACTCTGTATCTCTCTCTGGCAGAGCCCGGCTGCCAAATTGGAAACGTCCAGAGATTGCGCCCACAGGAAAGCTGCCAGCACTGAAAGCTCTAGCTGGTTTTCACTGTCCCTTGGAACTGCATTCGCTGCCACACAGACATTCGCGCTCTGCTAAAGCATTGCTTCGTAATGGGGCAACACTCTGTATCTCTCTCTGGCAGAGCCCGGCTGCCAAATTGGAAACGTCCAGACATTGCGCCCACAGGAAAGCTGCCAGCACTGAAAGCTCTAGCTGGTTTTCACTGTCCCTTGGAACTGCATTCGCTGCCACACAGACATTCGCGCTCTGCTAAAGCTTAACTTGGTAATTGGGCAACACTCTGTATCTCTCTCTGGCAGAGCCCGGCTGCCAAATTGGAAACGTCCAGACATTGCGCCCACAGGAAAGCTGCCAGCACTGAAAGCTCTAGCTGGTTTTCACTGTCCCTTGGAACTGCATTCGCTGCCACACAGACATTCGCGCTGTGCTAAAGCCTAACTTGGTAATTGGGCAACACTCTGTATCTCTCTCTGGCAGAGCCCGGCTGCCAAATTGGAAACGTCCAGACATTGCGCCCACAGGAAAGCTGCCAGCACTGAAAGCTCTAGCTGGTTTTCACTGTCCCTTGGAACTGCATTCGCTGCCACACAGACATTCGCGCTGTGCTAAAGCCTAACTTGGTAATTGGGCAACACTCTGTATCTCTCTCTGGCAGAGCCCGGCTGCCAAATTGGAAACGTCCAGACATTGCGCCCACAGGAAAGCTGCCAGCACTGAAAGCTCTAGCTGGTTTTCACTGTCCCTTGGAACTGCATTCGCTGCCACACAGACATTTGCGCTCTGCTAAAGCATTGCTTCGTAATGGGGCAACACTCTGTATCTCTCTCTGGCAGAGCCCGGCTGCCAAATTGGAAACGTCCAGAGATTGCGCCCACAGGAAAGCTGCCAGCACTGAAAGCTCTAGCTGGTTTTCACTGTCCCTTGGAACTGCATTCGCTGCCACACAGACATTCGCGCTCTGCTAAAGCATTGCTTCGTAATGGGGCAACACTCTGTATCTCTCTCTGGCAGAGCCCGGCTGCCAAATTGGAAACGTCCAGAGATTGCGCCCACAGGAAAGCTGCCAGCACTGAAAGCTCTAGCTGGTTTTCACTGTCCCTTGGAACTGCATTCGCTGCCACACAGACATTCGCGCTCTGCTAAAGCTTAACTTGGTAATTGGGCAACACTCTGTATCTCTCTCTGGCAGAGCCCGGCTGCCAAATTGGAAACGTCCAGAGATTGCGCCCACAGGAAAGCTGCCAGCACTGAAAGCTCTAGCTGGTTTTCACTGTCCCTTGGAACTGCATTCGCTGCCACACAGACATTCGCGCTGTTCTAAAGCCTAACTTGGTAATTGGGCAACACTCTGTATCTCTCTCTGGCAGAGCCCGGCTGCCAAATTGGAAACGTCCAGAGATTGCGCCCACAGGAAAGCTGCCAGCACTGAAAGCTCTAGCTGGTTTTCACTGTCCCTTGGAACTGCATTCGCTGCCACACAGACATTCGCGCTCTGCTAAAGCATTGCTTCGTAATGGGGCAACACTCTGTATCTCTCTCTGGCAGAGCCCGGCTGCCAAATTGGAAACGTCCAGAGATTGCGCCCACAGGAAAGCTGCCAGCACTGAAAGCTCTAGCTGGTTTTCACTGTCCCTTGGAACTGCATTCGCTGCCACACAGACATTCGCGCTCTGCTAAAGCTTAACTTGGTAATTGGGCAACACTCTGTATCTCTCTCTGGCAGAGCCCGGCTGCCAAATTGGAAACGTCCAGACATTGCGCCCACAGGAAAGCTGCCAGCACTGAAAGCTCTAGCTGGTTTTCACTGTCCCTTGGAACTGCATTCGCTGCCACACAGACATTCGCGCTGTTCTAAAGCCTAACTTGGTAATTGGGCAACACTCTGTATCTCTCTCTGGCAGAGCCCGGCTGCCAAATTGGAAACGTCCAGAGATTGCGCCCACAGGAAAGCTGCCAGCACTGAAAGCTCTAGCTGGTTTTCACTGTCCCTTGGAACTGCATTCGCTGCCACACAGACATTCGCGCTCTGCTAAAGCTTAACTTGGTAATTGGGCAACACTCTGTATCTCTCTCTGGCAGAGCCCGGCTGCCAAATTGGAAACGTCCAGAGATTGCGCCCACAGGAAAGCTGCCAGCACTGAAAGCTCTAGCTGGTTTTCACTGTCCCTTGGAACTGCATTCGCTGCCACACAGACATTCGCGCTCTGCTAAAGCATTGCTTCGTAATGGGGCAACACTCTGTATCTCTCTCTGGCAGAGCCCGGCTGCCAAATTGGAAACGTCCAGAGATTGCGCCCACAGGAAAGCTGCCAGCACTGAAAGCTCTAGCTGGTTTTCACTGTCCCTTGGAACTGCATTCGCTGCCACACAGACATTCGCGCTCTGCTAAAGCATTGCTTCGTAATGGGGCAACACTCTGTATCTCTCTCTGGCAGAGCCCGGCTGCCAAATTGGAAACGTCCAGACATTGCGCCCACAGGAAAGCTGCCAGCACTGAAAGCTCTAGCTGGTTTTCACTGTCCCTTGGAACTGCATTCGCTGCCACACAGACATTCGCGCTCTGCTAAAGCATTGCTTCGTAATGGGGCAACACTCTGTATCTCTCTCTGGCAGAGCCCGGCTGCCAAATTGGAAACGTCCAGACATTGCGCCCACAGGAAAGCTGCCAGCACTGAAAGCTCTAGCTGGTTTTCACTGTCCCTTGGAACTGCATTCGCTGCCACACAGACATTCGCGCTCTGCTAAAGCATTGCTTCGTAATGGGGCAACACTCTGCATCTCTCTGGCAGAGCCCGGCTGCCAAATTGGAAACGTCCAGACATTGCGCCCACAGGAAAGCTGCCAGCACTGAAAGCTCTAGCTGGTTTTCACTGTCCCTTGGAACTGCATTCGCTGCCACACAGACATTCGCGCTCTGCTAAAGCATTGCTTCGTAATGGGGCAACACTCTGTATCTCTCTCTGGCAGAGCCCGGCTGCCAAATTGGAAACGTCCAGACATTGCGCCCACAGGAAAGCTGCCAGCACTGAAAGCTCTAGCTGGTTTTCACTGTCCCTTGGAACTGCATTCGCTGCCACACAGACATTCGCGCTCTGCTAAAGCATTGCTTCCTAATGGGGCAACACTCTGTATCTCTCTCTGGCAGAGCCCGGCTGCCAAATTGGAAACGTCCAGAGATTGCGCCCACAGGAAAGCTGCCAGCACTGAAAGCTCTAGCTGGTTTTCACTGTCCCTTGGAACTGCATTCGCTGCCACACAGACATTCGCGCTCTGCTAAAGCATTGCTTCGTAATGGGGCAACACTCTGTATCTCTCTCTGGCAGAGCCCGGCTGCCAAATTGGAAACGTCCAGACATTGCGCCCACAGGAAAGCTGCCAGCACTGAAAGCTCTAGCTGGTTTTCACTGTCCCTTGGAACTGCATTCGCTGCCACACAGACATTCGCGCTCTGCTAAAGCATTGCTTCGTAATGGGGCAACACTCTGTATCTCTCTCTGGCAGAGCCCGGCTGCCAAATTGGAAACGTCCAGAGATTGCGCCCACAGGAAAGCTGCCAGCACTGAAAGCTCTAGCTGGTTTTCACTGTCCCTTGGAACTGCATTCGCTGCCACACAGACATTCGCGCTCTGCTAAAGCATTGCTTCCTAATGGGGCAACACTCTGTATCTCTCTCTGGCAGAGCCCGGCTGCCAAATTGGAAACGTCCAGACATTGCGCCCACAGGAAAGCTGCCAGCACTGAAAGCTCTAGCTGGTTTTCACTGTCCCTTGGAACTGCATTCGCTGCCACACAGACATTCGCGCTCTGCTAAAGCATTGCTTCCTAATGGGGCAACACTCTGCATCTCTCTGGCAGAGCCCGGCTGCCAAATTGGAAACGTCCAGACATTGCGCCCACAGGAAAGCTGCCAGCACTGAAAGCTCTAGCTGGTTTTCACTGTCCCTTGGAACTGCATTCGCTGCCACACAGACATTCGCGCTCTGCTAAAGCATTGCTTCGTAATGGGGCAACACTCTGTATCTCTCTCTGGCAGAGCCCGGCTGCCAAATTGGAAACGTCCAGACATTGCGCCCACAGGAAAGCTGCCAGCACTGAAAGCTCTAGCTGGTTTTCACTGTCCCTTGGAACTGCATTCGCTGCCACACAGACATTCGCGCTCTGCTAAATCTTAACTTGGTATTTGGGCAACACTCTGTATCTCTCTCTGGCAGAGCCCGGCTGCCAAATTGGAAACGTCCAGAGATTGCGCCCACAGGAAAGCTGCCAGCACTGAAAGCTCTAGCTGGTTTTCACTGTCCCTTGGAACTGCATTCGCTGCCACACAGACATTCGCGCTCTGCTAAAGCATTGCTTCGTAATGGGGCAACACTCTGTATCTCTCTCTGGCAGAGCCCGGCTGCCAAATTGGAAACGTCCAGAGATTGCGCCCACAGGAAAGCTGCCAGCACTGAAAGCTCTAGCTGGTTTTCACTGTCCCTTGGAACTGCATTCGCTGCCACACAGACATTCGCGCTCTGCTAAAGCATTGCTTCGTAATGGGGCAACACTCTGTATCTCTCTCTGGCAGAGCCCGGCTGCCAAATTGGAAACGTCCAGACATTGCGCCCACAGGAAAGCTGCCAGCACTGAAAGCTCTAGCTGGTTTTCACTGTCCCTTGGAACTGCATTCGCTGCCACACAGACATTCGCGCTCTGCTAAAGCATTGCTTCGTAATGGGGCAACACTCTGTATCTCTCTCTGGCAGAGCCCGGCTGCCAAATTGGAAACGTCCAGAGATTGCGCCCACAGGAAAGCTGCCAGCACTGAAAGCTCTAGCTGGTTTTCACTGTCCCTTGGAACTGCATTCGCTGCCACACAGACATTCGCGCTCTGCTAAAGCATTGCTTCCTAATGGGGCAACACTCTGCATCTCTCTCTGGCAGAGCCCGGCTGCCAAATTGGAAACGTCCAGACATTGCGCCCACAGGAAAGCTGCCAGCACTGAAAGCTCTAGCTGGTTTTCACTGTCCCTTGGAACTGCATTCGCTGCCACACAGACATTCGCGCTCTGCTAAAGCATTGCTTCCTAATGGGGCAACACTCTGTATCTCTCTCTGGCAGAGCCCGGCTGCCAAATTGGAAACGTCCAGACATTGCGCCCACAGGAAAGCTGCCAGCACTGAAAGCTCTAGCTGGTTTTCACTGTCCCTTGGAACTGCATTCGCTGCCACACAGACATTCGCGCTCTGCTAAAGCATTGCTTCGTAATGGGGCAACACTCTGTATCTCTCTCTGGCAGAGCCCGGCTGCCAAATTGGAAACGTCCAGAGATTGCGCCCACAGGAAAGCTGCCAGCACTGAAAGCTCTAGCTGGTTTTCACTGTCCCTTGGAACTGCATTCGCTGCCACACAGACATTCGCGCTCTGCTAAAGCATTGCTTCGTAATGGGGCAACACTCTGTATCTCTCTCTGGCAGAGCCCGGCTGCCAAATTGGAAACGTCCAGACATTGCGCCCACAGGAAAGCTGCCAGCACTGAAAGCTCTAGCTGGTTTTCACTGTCCCTTGGAACTGCATTCGCTGCCACACAGACATTCGCGCTCTGCTAAAGCATTGCTTCCTAATGGGGCAACACTCTGTATCTCTCTCTGGCAGAGCCCGGCTGCCAAATTGGAAACGTCCAGAGATTGCGCCCACAGGAAAGCTGCCAGCACTGAAAGCTCTAGCTGGTTTTCACTGTCCCTTGGAACTGCATTCGCTGCCACACAGACATTCGCGCTCTGCTAAAGCATTGCTTCGTAATGGGGCAACACTCTGTATCTCTCTCTGGCAGAGCCCGGCTGCCAAATTGGAAACGTCCAGACATTGCGCCCACAGGAAAGCTGCCAGCACTGAAAGCTCTAGCTGGTTTTCACTGTCCCTTGGAACTGCATTCGCTGCCACACAGACATTCGCGCTCTGCTAAAACATTGCTTCGTAATGGGGCAACACTCTGTATCTCTCTCTGGCAGAGCCCGGCTGCCAAATTGGAAACGTCCAGAGATTGCGCCCACAGGAAAGCTGCCAGCACTGAAAGCTCTAGCTGGTTTTCACTGTCCCTTGGAACTGCATTCGCTGCTACACAGACATTCGCGCTCTGCTAAAGCATTGCTTCGTAATGGGGCAACACTCTGTATCTCTCTCTGGCAGAGCCCGGCTGCCAAATTGGAAACGTCCAGACATTGCGCCCACAGGAAAGCTGCCAGCACTGAAAGCTCTAGCTGGTTTTCACTGTCCCTTGGAACTGCATTCGCTGCCACACAGACATTCGCGCTCTGCTAAAGCTTTGCTTCGTAATGGGGCAACACTCTGTATCTCTCTCTGGCAGAGCCCGGCTGCCAAATTGGAAACGTCCAGAGATTGCGCCCACAGGAAAGCTGCCAGCACTGAAAGCTCTAGCTGGTTTTCACTGTCCCTTGGAACTGCATTCGCTGCCACACAGACATTCGCGCTCTGCTAAAGCATTGCTTCCTAATGGGGCAACACTCTGTATCTCTCTCTGGCAGAGCCCGGCTGCCAAATTGGAAACGTCCAGACATTGCGCCCACAGGAAAGCTGCCAGCACTGAAAGCTCTAGCTGGTTTTCACTGTCCCTTGGAACTGCATTCGCTGCCACACAGACATTCGCGCTCTGCTAAAGCATTGCTTCCTAATGGGGCAACACTCTGCATCTCTCTGGCAGAGCCCGGCTGCCAAATTGGAAACGTCCAGACATTGCGCCCACAGGAAAGCTGCCAGCACTGAAAGCTCTAGCTGGTTTTCACTGTCCCTTGGAACTGCATTCGCTGCCACACAGACATTCGCGCTCTGCTAAAGCATTGCTTCGTAATGGGGCAACACTCTGTATCTCTCTCTGGCAGAGCCCGGCTGCCAAATTGGAAACGTCCAGACATTGCGCCCACAGGAAAGCTGCCAGCACTGAAAGCTCTAGCTGGTTTTCACTGTCCCTTGGAACTGCATTCGCTGCCACACAGACATTCGCGCTCTGCTAAATCTTAACTTGGTATTTGGGCAACACTCTGTATCTCTCTCTGGCAGAGCCCGGCTGCCAAATTGGAAACGTCCAGAGATTGCGCCCACAGGAAAGCTGCCAGCACTGAAAGCTCTAGCTGGTTTTCACTGTCCCTTGGAACTGCATTCGCTGCCACACAGACATTCGCGCCCTGTTAAAGCATTGCTTCGTAATGGGGCAACACTCTGTATCTCTCTCTGGCAGAGCCCGGCTGCCAAATTGGAAACGTCCAGAGATTGCGCCCACAGGAAAGCTGCCAGCACTGAAAGCTCTAGCTGGTTTTCACTGTCCCTTGGAACTGCATTCGCTGCCACACAGACATTCGCGCTCTGCTAAAGCATTGCTTCGTAATGGGGCAACACTCTGTATCTCTCTCTGGCAGAGCCCGGCTGCCAAATTGGAAACGTCCAGACATTGCGCCCACAGGAAAGCTGCCAGCACTGAAAGCTCTAGCTGGTTTTCACTGTCCCTTGGAACTGCATTCGCTGCCACACAGACATTCGCGCTCTGCTAAAGCATTGCTTCGTAATGGGGCAACACTCTGTATCTCTCTCTGGCAGAGCCCGGCTGCCAAATTGGAAACGTCCAGACATTGCGCCCACAGGAAAGCTGCCAGCACTGAAAGCTCTAGCTGGTTTTCACTGTCCCTTGGAACTGCATTCGCTGCCACACAGACATTCGCGCTCTGCTAAAGCATTGCTTCCTAATGGGGCAACACTCTGCATCTCTCTCTGGCAGAGCCCGGCTGCCAAATTGGAAACGTCCAGACATTGCGCCCACAGGAAAGCTGCCAGCACTGAAAGCTCTAGCTGGTTTTCACTGTCCCTTGGAACTGCATTCGCTGCCACACAGACATTCGCGCTCTGCTAAATCTTAACTTGGTATTTGGGCAACACTCTGTATCTCTCTCTGGCAGAGCCCGGCTGCCAAATTGGAAACGTCCAGACATTGCGCCCACAGGAAAGCTGCCAGCACTGAAAGCTCTAGCTGGTTTTCACTGTCCCTTGGAACTGCATTCGCTGCCACACAGACATTCGCGCTCTGCTAAAGCTTTGCTTCGTAATGGGGCAACACTCTGTATCTCTCTCTGGCAGAGCCCGGCTGCCAAATTGGAAACGTCCAGACATTGCGCCCACAGGAAAGCTGCCAGCACTGAAAGCTCTAGCTGGTTTTCACTGTCCCTTGGAACTGCATTCGCTGCCACACAGACATTCGCGCTCTGCTAAAGCATTGCTTCCTAATGGGGCAACACTCTGTATCTCTCTCTGGCAGAGCCCGGCTGCCAAATTGGAAACGTCCAGACATTGCGCCCACAGGAAAGCTGCCAGCACTGAAAGCTCTAGCTGGTTTTCACTGTCCCTTGGAACTGCATTCGCTGCCACACAGACATTCGCGCTCTGCTAAAGCTTTGCTTCGTAATGGGGCAACACTCTGTATCTCTCTCTGGCAGAGCCCGGCTGCCAAATTGGAAACGTCCAGAGATTGCGCCCACAGGAAAGCTGCCAGCACTGAAAGCTCTAGCTGGTTTTCACTGTCCCTTGGAACTGCATTCGCTGCCACACAGACATTCGCGCTCTGCTAAAGCATTGCTTCCTAATGGGGCAACACTCTGTATCTCTCTCTGGCAGAGCCCGGCTGCCAAATTGGAAACGTCCAGACATTGCGCCCACAGGAAAGCTGCCAGCACTGAAAGCTCTAGCTGGTTTTCACTGTCCCTTGGAACTGCATTCGCTGCCACACAGACATTCGCGCTCTGCTAAAGCATTGCTTCCTAATGGGGCAACACTCTGCATCTCTCTGGCAGAGCCCGGCTGCCAAATTGGAAACGTCCAGACATTGCGCCCACAGGAAAGCTGCCAGCACTGAAAGCTCTAGCTGGTTTTCACTGTCCCTTGGAACTGCATTCGCTGCCACACAGACATTCGCGCTCTGCTAAAGCATTGCTTCGTAATGGGGCAACACTCTGTATCTCTCTCTGGCAGAGCCCGGCTGCCAAATTGGAAACGTCCAGACATTGCGCCCACAGGAAAGCTGCCAGCACTGAAAGCTCTAGCTGGTTTTCACTGTCCCTTGGAACTGCATTCGCTGCCACACAGACATTCGCGCTCTGCTAAATCTTAACTTGGTATTTGGGCAACACTCTGTATCTCTCTCTGGCAGAGCCCGGCTGCCAAATTGGAAACGTCCAGAGATTGCGCCCACAGGAAAGCTGCCAGCACTGAAAGCTCTAGCTGGTTTTCACTGTCCCTTGGAACTGCATTCGCTGCCACACAGACATTCGCGCTCTGCTAAAGCATTGCTTCGTAATGGGGCAACACTCTGTATCTCTCTCTGGCAGAGCCCGGCTGCCAAATTGGAAACGTCCAGAGATTGCGCCCACAGGAAAGCTGCCAGCACTGAAAGCTCTAGCTGGTTTTCACTGTCCCTTGGAACTGCATTCGCTGCCACACAGACATTCGCGCTCTGCTAAAGCATTGCTTCGTAATGGGGCAACACTCTGTATCTCTCTCTGGCAGAGCCCGGCTGCCAAATTGGAAACGTCCAGACATTGCGCCCACAGGAAAGCTGCCAGCACTGAAAGCTCTAGCTGGTTTTCACTGTCCCTTGGAACTGCATTCGCTGCCACACAGACATTCGCGCTCTGCTAAAGCATTGCTTCGTAATGGGGCAACACTCTGTATCTCTCTCTGGCAGAGCCCGGCTGCCAAATTGGAAACGTCCAGACATTGCGCCCACAGGAAAGCTGCCAGCACTGAAAGCTCTAGCTGGTTTTCACTGTCCCTTGGAACTGCATTCGCTGCCACACAGACATTCGCGCTCTGCTAAAGCATTGCTTCCTAATGGGGCAACACTCTGCATCTCTCTCTGGCAGAGCCCGGCTGCCAAATTGGAAACGTCCAGACATTGCGCCCACAGGAAAGCTGCCAGCACTGAAAGCTCTAGCTGGTTTTCACTGTCCCTTGGAACTGCATTCGCTGCCACACAGACATTCGCGCTCTGCTAAAGCATTGCTTCCTAATGGGGCAACACTCTGTATCTCTCTCTGGCAGAGCCCGGCTGCCAAATTGGAAACGTCCAGACATTGCGCCCACAGGAAAGCTGCCAGCACTGAAAGCTCTAGCTGGTTTTCACTGTCCCTTGGAACTGCATTCGCTGCCACACAGACATTCGCGCTCTGCTAAAGCATTGCTTCGTAATGGGGCAACACTCTGTATCTCTCTCTGGCAGAGCCCGGCTGCCAAATTGGAAACGTCCAGACATTGCGCCCACAGGAAAGCTGCCAGCACTGAAAGCTCTAGCTGGTTTTCACTGTCCCTTGGAACTGCATTCGCTGCCACACAGACATTCGCGCTCTGCTAAAGCATTGCTTTGTAATGGGGCAACTCTCTGTATCTCTCTCTGGCAGAGCCCGGCTGCCAAATTGGAAACGTCCAGAGATTGCGCCCACAGGAAAGCTGCCAGCACTGAAAGCTCTAGCTGGTTTTCACTGTCCCTTGGAACTGCATTCGCTGCCACACAGACATTCGCGCTCTGCTAAAGCATTGCTTCGTAATGGGGCAACACTCTGTATCTCTCTCTGGCAGAGCCCGGCTGCCAAATTGGAAACGTCCAGAGATTGCGCCCACAGGAAAGCTGCCAGCACTGAAAGCTCTAGCTGGTTTTCACTGTCCCTTGGAACTGCATTCGCTGCCACACAGACATTCGCGCTCTGCTAAAGCATTGCTTCGTAATGGGGCAACACTCTGTATCTCTCTCTGGCAGAGCCCGGCTGCCAAATTGGAAACGTCCAGACATTGCGCCCACAGGAAAGCTGCCAGCACTGAAAGCTCTAGCTGGTTTTCACTGTCCCTTGGAACTGCATTCGCTGCCACACAGACATTCGCGCTCTGCTAAAGCTTAACTTGGTAATTGGGCAACACTCTGTATCTCTCTCTGGCAGAGCCCGGCTGCCAAATTGGAAACGTCCAGAGATTGCGCCGACAGGAAAGCTGCCAGCACTGAAAGCTCTAGCTGGTTTTCACTGTCCCTTGGAACTGCATTCGCTGCCACACAGACATTCGCGCTCTGCTAAAGCATTGCTTCCTAATGGGGCAACACTCTGCATCTCTCTCTGGCAGAGCCCGGCTGCCAAATTGGAAACGTCCAGACATTGCGCCCACAGGAATGCTGCCAGCACTGAAAGCTCTAGCTGGTTTTCACTGTCCCTTGGAACTGCATTCGCTGCCAGACAGACATTCGCGCTCTGCTAAAGCATTGCTTCGTAATGGGGCAACACTCTGTATCTCTCTCTGGCAGAGCCCGGCTGCCAAATTGGAAACGTCCAGAGATTGCGCCCACAGGAAAGCTGCCAGCACTGAAAGCTCTAGCTGGTTTTCACTGTCCCTTGGAACTGCATTCGCTGCCACACAGACATTCGCGCTCTGCTAAAACATTGCTTCGTAATGGGGCAACACTCTGTATCTCTCTCTGGCAGAGCCCGGCTGCCAAATTGGAAACGTCCAGAGATTGCGCCCACAGGAAAGCTGCCAGCACTGAAAGCTCTAGCTGGTTTTCACTGTCCCTTGGAACTGCATTCGCTGCCACACAGACATTCGCGCTCTGCTAAAGCTTTGCTTCGTAATGGGGCAACACTCTGTATCTCTCTCTGGCAGAGCCCGGCTGCCAAATTGGAAACGTCCAGACATTGCGCCCACAGGAAAGCTGCCAGCACTGAAAGCTCTAGCTGGTTTTCACTGTCCCTTGGAACTGCATTCGCTGCCACACAGACATTCGCGCTCTGCTAAAGCATTGCTTCGTAATGGGGCAACACTCTGTATCTCTCTCTGGCAGAGCCCGGCTGCCAAATTGGAAACGTCCAGACATTGCGCCCACAGGAAAGCTGCCAGCACTGAAAGCTCTAGCTGGTTTTCACTGTCCCTTGGAACTGCATTCGCTGCCACACAGACATTCGCGCTCTGCTAAATCTTAACTTGGTATTTGGGCAACACTCTGTATCTCTCTCTGGCAGAGCCCGGCTGCCAAATTGGAAACGTCCAGAGATTGCGCCCACAGGAAAGCTGCCAGCACTGAAAGCTCTAGCTGGTTTTCACTGTCCCTTGGAACTGCATTCGCTGCCACACAGACATTCGCGCTCTGCTAAAGCATTGCTTCGTAATGGGGCAACACTCTGTATCTCTCTCTGGCAGAGCCCGGCTGCCAAATTGGAAACGTCCAGAGATTGCGCCCACAGGAAAGCTGCCAGCACTGAAAGCTCTAGCTGGTTTTCACTGTCCCTTGGAACTGCATTCGCTGCCACACAGACATTCGCGCTCTGCTAAAGCATTGCTTCGTAATGGGGCAACACTCTGTATCTCTCTCTGGCAGAGCCCGGCTGCCAAATTGGAAACGTCCAGACATTGCGCCCACAGGAAAGCTGCCAGCACTGAAAGCTCTAGCTGGTTTTCACTGTCCCTTGGAACTGCATTCGCTGCCACACAGACATTCGCGCTCTGCTAAAGCATTGCTTCGTAATGGGGCAACACTCTGTATCTCTCTCTGGCAGAGCCCGGCTGCCAAATTGGAAACGTCCAGACATTGCGCCCACAGGAAAGCTGCCAGCACTGAAAGCTCTAGCTGGTTTTCACTGTCCCTTGGAACTGCATTCGCTGCCACACAGACATTCGCGCTCTGCTAAAGCATTGCTTCCTAATGGGGCAACACTCTGCATCTCTCTCTGGCAGAGCCCGGCTGCCAAATTGGAAACGTCCAGACATTGCGCCCACAGGAAAGCTGCCAGCACTGAAAGCTCTAGCTGGTTTTCACTGTCCCTTGGAACTGCATTCGCTGCCACACAGACATTCGCGCTCTGCTAAAGCATTGCTTCCTAATGGGGCAACACTCTGTATCTCTCTCTGGCAGAGCCCGGCTGCCAAATTGGAAACGTCCAGACATTGCGCCCACAGGAAAGCTGCCAGCACTGAAAGCTCTAGCTGGTTTTCACTGTCCCTTGGAACTGCATTCGCTGCCACACAGACATTCGCGCTCTGCTAAAGCATTGCTTCGTAATGGGGCAACACTCTGTATCTCTCTCTGGCAGAGCCCGGCTGCCAAATTGGAAACGTCCAGACATTGCGCCCACAGGAAAGCTGCCAGCACTGAAAGCTCTAGCTGGTTTTCACTGTCCCTTGGAACTGCATTCGCTGCCACACAGACATTCGCGCTCTGCTAAAGCATTGCTTTGTAATGGGGCAACTCTCTGTATCTCTCTCTGGCAGAGCCCGGCTGCCAAATTGGAAACGTCCAGAGATTGCGCCCACAGGAAAGCTGCCAGCACTGAAAGCTCTAGCTGGTTTTCACTGTCCCTTGGAACTGCATTCGCTGCCACACAGACATTCGCGCTCTGCTAAAGCATTGCTTCGTAATGGGGCAACACTCTGTATCTCTCTCTGGCAGAGCCCGGCTGCCAAATTGGAAACGTCCAGAGATTGCGCCCACAGGAAAGCTGCCAGCACTGAAAGCTCTAGCTGGTTTTCACTGTCCCTTGGAACTGCATTCGCTGCCACACAGACATTCGCGCTCTGCTAAAGCATTGCTTCGTAATGGGGCAACACTCTGTATCTCTCTCTGGCAGAGCCCGGCTGCCAAATTGGAAACGTCCAGACATTGCGCCCACAGGAAAGCTGCCAGCACTGAAAGCTCTAGCTGGTTTTCACTGTCCCTTGGAACTGCATTCGCTGCCACACAGACATTCGCGCTCTGCTAAAGCATTGCTTCGTAATGGGGCAACACTCTGTATCTCTCTCTGGCAGAGCCCGGCTGCCAAATTGGAAACGTCCAGACATTGCGCCCACAGGAAAGCTGCCAGCACTGAAAGCTCTAGCTGGTTTTCACTGTCCCTTGGAACTGCATTCGCTGCCACACAGACATTCGCGCTCTGCTAAAGCATTGCTTCGTAATGGGGCAACACTCTGTATCTCTCTCTGGCAGAGCCCGGCTGCCAAATTGGAAACGTCCAGAGATTGCGCCCACAGGAAAGCTGCCAGCACTGAAAGCTCTAGCTGGTTTTCACTGTCCCTTGGAACTGCATTCGCTACCACACAGACATTCGCGCTCTGCTAAAGCATTGCTTCCTAATGGGGCAACACTCTGTATCTCTCTCTGGCAGAGCCCGGCTGCCAAATTGGAAACGTCCAGAGATTGCGCCCACAGGAAAGCTGCCAGCACTGAAAGCTCTAGCTGGTTTTCACTGTCCCTTGGAACTGCATTCGCTGCCACACAGACATTCGCGCTCTGCTAAAGCTTAACTTGGTAATTGGGCAACACTCTGTATCTCTCTCTGGCAGAGCCCGGCTGCCAAATTGGAAACGTCCAGAGATTGCGCCGACAGGAAAGCTGCCAGCACTGAAAGCTCTAGCTGGTTTTCACTGTCCCTTGGAACTGCATTCGCTGCCACACAGACATTCGCGCTCTGCTAAAGCATTGCTTCCTAATGGGGCAACACTCTGCATCTCTCTCTGGCAGAGCCCGGCTGCCAAATTGGAAACGTCCAGACATTGCGCCCACAGGAATGCTGCCAGCACTGAAAGCTCTAGCTGGTTTTCACTGTCCCTTGGAACTGCATTCGCTGCCACACAGACATTCGCGCTCTGCTAAAGCATTGCTTCGTAATGGGGCAACACTCTGTATCTCTCTCTGGCAGAGCCCGGCTGCCAAATTGGAAACGTCCAGAGATTGCGCCCACAGGAAAGCTGCCAGCACTGAAAGCTCTAGCTGGTTTTCACTGTCCCTTGGAACTGCATTCGCTGCCACACAGACATTCGCGCTCTGCTAAAACATTGCTTCGTAATGGGGCAACACTCTGTATCTCTCTCTGGCAGAGCCCGGCTGCCAAATTGGAAACGTCCAGAGATTGCGCCCACAGGAAAGCTGCCAGCACTGAAAGCTCTAGCTGGTTTTCACTGTCCCTTGGAACTGCATTCGCTGCCACACAGACATTCGCGCTCTGCTAAAGCTTTGCTTCGTAATGGGGCAACACTCTGTATCTCTCTCTGGCAGAGCCCGGCTGCCAAATTGGAAACGTCCAGAGATTGCGCCCACAGGAAAGCTGCCAGCACTGAAAGCTCTAGCTGGTTTTCACTGTCCCTTGGAACTGCATTCGCTGCCACACAGACATTCGCGCTCTGCTAAAGCATTGCTTCGTAATGGGGCAACACTCTGTATCTCTCTCTGGCAGAGCCCGGCTGCCAAATTGGAAACGTCCAGACATTGCGCCCACAGGAAAGCTGCCAGCACTGAAAGCTCTAGCTGGTTTTCACTGTCCCTTGGAACTGCATTCGCTGCCACACAGACATTCGCGCTCTGCTAAAGCATTGCTTTGTAATGGGGCAACACTCTGTATCTCTCTCTGGCAGAGCCTGGCTGCCAAATTGGAAACGTCCAGACATTGCGCCCACAGGAAAGCTGCCAGCACTGAAAGCTCTAGCTGGTTTTCACTGTCCCTTGGAACTGCATTCGCTGCCACACAGACATTTGCGCTCTGCTAAAGCATTGCTTCGTAATGGGGCAACACTCTGTATCTCTCTCTGGCAGAGCCCGGCTGCCAAATTGGAAACGTCCAGAGATTGCGCCCACAGGAAAGCTGCCAGCACTGAAAGCTCTAGCTGGTTTTCACTGTCCCTTGGAACTGCATTCGCTGCCACACAGACATTCGCGCTCTGCTAAAGCTTAACTTGGTAATTGGGCAACACTCTGTATCTCTCTCTGGCAGAGCCCGGCTGCCAAATTGGAAACGTCCAGAGATTGCGCCGACAGGAAAGCTGCCAGCACTGAAAGCTCTAGCTGGTTTTCACTGTCCCTTGGAACTGCATTCGCTGCCACACAGACATTCGCGCTCTGCTAAAGCATTGCTTCCTAATGGGGCAACACTCTGCATCTCTCTCTGGCAGAGCCCGGCTGCCAAATTGGAAACGTCCAGACATTGCGCCCACAGGAATGCTGCCAGCACTGAAAGCTCTAGCTGGTTTTCACTGTCCCTTGGAACTGCATTCGCTGCCACACAGACATTCGCGCTCTGCTAAAGCATTGCTTCGTAATGGGGCAACACTCTGTATCTCTCTCTGGCAGAGCCCGGCTGCCAAATTGGAAACGTCCAGAGATTGCGCCCACAGGAAAGCTGCCAGCACTGAAAGCTCTAGCTGGTTTTCACTGTCCCTTGGAACTGCATTCGCTGCCACACAGACATTCGCGCTCTGCTAAAACATTGCTTCGTAATGGGGCAACACTCTGTATCTCTCTCTGGCAGAGCCCGGCTGCCAAATTGGAAACGTCCAGAGATTGCGCCCACAGGAAAGCTGCCAGCACTGAAAGCTCTAGCTGGTTTTCACTGTCCCTTGGAACTGCATTCGCTGCCACACAGACATTCGCGCTCTGCTAAAGCTTTGCTTCGTAATGGGGCAACACTCTGTATCTCTCTCTGGCAGAGCCCGGCTGCCAAATTGGAAACGTCCAGAGATTGCGCCCACAGGAAAGCTGCCAGCACTGAAAGCTCTAGCTGGTTTTCACTGTCCCTTGGAACTGCATTCGCTGCCACACAGACATTCGCGCTCTGCTAAAGCATTGCTTCGTAATGGGGCAACACTCTGTATCTCTCTCTGGCAGAGCCCGGCTGCCAAATTGGAAACGTCCAGAGATTGCGCCCACAGGAAAGCTGCCAGCACTGAAAGCTCTAGCTGGTTTTCACTGTCCCTTGGAACTGCATTCGCTGCCACACAGACATTCGCGCTCTGCTAAAGCATTGCTTCGTAATGGGGCAACACTCTGTATCTCTCTCTGGCAGAGCCCGGCTGCCAAATTGGAAACGTCCAGAGATTGCGCCCACAGGAAAGCTGCCAGCACTGAAAGCTCTAGCTGGTTTTCACTGTCCCTTGGAACTGCATTCGCTGCCACACAGACATTCGCGCTCTGCTAAAGCTTAACTTGGTAATTGGGCAACACTCTGTATCTCTCTCTGGCAGAGCCCGGCTGCCAAATTGGAAACGTCCAGAGATTGCGCCCACAGGAAAGCTGCCAGCACTGAAAGCTCTAGCTGGTTTTCACTGTCCCTTGGAACTGCATTCGCTGCCACACAGACATTCGCGCTCTGCTAAAGCATTGCTTCGTAATGGGGCAACACTCTGTATCTCTCTCTGGCAGAGTCCGGCTGCCAAATTGGAAACGTCCAGAGATTGCGCCCACAGGAAAGCTGCCAGCACTGAAAGCTCTAGCTGGTTTTCACTGTCCCTTGGAACTGCATTCGCTGCCACACAGACATTCGCGCTCTGCTAAAGCTTAACTTGGTAATTGGGCAACACTCTGTATCTCTCTCTGGCAGAGCCCGGCTGCCAAATTGGAAACGTCCAGACATTGCGCCCACAGGAAAGCTGCCAGCACTGAAAGCTCTAGCTGGTTTTCACTGTCCCTTGGAACTGCATTCGCTGCCACACAGACATTCGCGCTCTGCTAAAGCATTGCTTCCTAATGGGGCAACACTCTGCATCTCTCTCTGGCAGAGCCCGGCTGCCTAATTGGAAACGTCCAGACATTGCGCCCACAGGAAAGCTGCCAGCACTGAAAGCTCTAGCTGGTTTTCACTGTCCCTTGGAACTGCATTCGCTGCCACACAGACATTCGCGCTCTGCTAAAGCATTGCTTCGTAATGGGGCAACACTCTGTATCTCTCTCTGGCAGAGCCCGGCTGCCAAATTGGAAACGTCCAGAGATTGCGCCCACAGGAAAGCTGCCAGCACTGAAAGCTCTAGCTGGTTTTCACTGTCCCTTGGAACTGCATTCGCTGCCACACAGACATTCGCGCTCTGCTAAAGCATTGCTTCGTAATGGGGCAACACTCTGTATCTCTCTCTGGCAGAGCCCGGCTGCCAAATTGGAAACGTCCAGAGATTGCGCCCACAGGAAAGCTGCCAGCACTGAAAGCTCTAGCTGGTTTTCACTGTCCCTTGGAACTGCATTCGCTGCCACACAGACATTCGCGCTCTGCTAAAGCATTGCTTCGTAATGGGGCAACACTCTGTATCTCTCTCTGGCAGAGCCCGGCTGCCAAATTGGAAACGTCCAGAGATTGCGCCCACAGGAAAGCTGCCAGCACTGAAAGCTCTAGCTGGTTTTCACTGTCCCTTGGAACTGCATTCGCTGCCACACAGACATTCGCGCTCTGCTAAAGCATTGCTTCGTAATGGGGCAACACTCTGTATCTCTCTCTGGCAGAGCCCGGCTGCCAAATTGGAAACGTCCAGACATTGCGCCCACAGGAAAGCTGCCAGCACTGAAAGCTCTAGCTGGTTTTCACTGTCCCTTGGAACTGCATTCGCTGCCACACAGACATTCGCGCTCTGCTAAAGCATTGCTTCGTAATGGGGCAACACTCTGCATCTCTCTGGCAGAGCCCGGCTGCCAAATTGGAAACGTCCAGACATTGCGCCCACAGGAAAGCTGCCAGCACTGAAAGCTCTAGCTGGTTTTCACTGTCCCTTGGAACTGCATTCGCTGCCACACAGACATTCGCGCTCTGCTAAAGCATTGCTTCGTAATGGGGCAACACTCTGTATCTCTCTCTGGCAGAGCCCGGCTGCCAAATTGGAAACGTCCAGACATTGCGCCCACAGGAAAGCTGCCAGCACTGAAAGCTCTAGCTGGTTTTCACTGTCCCTTGGAACTGCATTCGCTGCCACACAGACATTCGCGCTCTGCTAAAGCATTGCTTCCTAATGGGGCAACACTCTGTATCTCTCTCTGGCAGAGCCCGGCTGCCAAATTGGAAACGTCCAGAGATTGCGCCCACAGGAAAGCTGCCAGCACTGAAAGCTCTAGCTGGTTTTCACTGTCCCTTGGAACTGCATTCGCTGCCACACAGACATTCGCGCTCTGCTAAAGCATTGCTTCGTAATGGGGCAACACTCTGTATCTCTCTCTGGCAGAGCCCGGCTGCCAAATTGGAAACGTCCAGACATTGCGCCCACAGGAAAGCTGCCAGCACTGAAAGCTCTAGCTGGTTTTCACTGTCCCTTGGAACTGCATTCGCTGCCACACAGACATTCGCGCTCTGCTAAAGCATTGCTTCGTAATGGGGCAACACTCTGTATCTCTCTCTGGCAGAGCCCGGCTGCCAAATTGGAAACGTCCAGAGATTGCGCCCACAGGAAAGCTGCCAGCACTGAAAGCTCTAGCTGGTTTTCACTGTCCCTTGGAACTGCATTCGCTGCCACACAGAAATTCGCGCTCTGCTAAAGCATTGCTTCCTAATGGGGCAACACTCTGTATCTCTCTCTGGCAGAGCCCGGCTGCCAAATTGGAAACGTCCAGACATTGCGCCCACAGGAAAGCTGCCAGCACTGAAAGCTCTAGCTGGTTTTCACTGTCCCTTGGAACTGCATTCGCTGCCACACAGACATTCGCGCTCTGCTAAAGCATTGCTTCCTAATGGGGCAACACTCTGCATCTCTCTGGCAGAGCCCGGCTGCCAAATTGGAAACGTCCAGACATTGCGCCCACAGGAAAGCTGCCAGCACTGAAAGCTCTAGCTGGTTTTCACTGTCCCTTGGAACTGCATTCGCTGCCACACAGACATTCGCGCTCTGCTAAAGCATTGCTTCGTAATGGGGCAACACTCTGTATCTCTCTCTGGCAGAGCCCGGCTGCCAAATTGGAAACGTCCAGAGATTGCGCCCACAGGAAAGCTGCCAGCACTGAAAGCTCTAGCTGGTTTTCACTGTCCCTTGGAACTGCATTCGCTGCCACACAGACATTCGCGCTCTGCTAAAGCATTGCTTCGTAATGGGGCAACACTCTGTATCTCTCTCTGGCAGAGCCCGGCTGCCAAATTGGAAACGTCCAGACATTGCGCCCACAGGAAAGCTGCCAGCACTGAAAGCTCTAGCTGGTTTTCACTGTCCCTTGGAACTGCATTCGCTGCCACACAGACATTCGCGCTCTGCTAAAGCATTGCTTCGTAATGGGGCAACACTCTGTATCTCTCTCTGGCAGAGCCCGGCTGCCAAATTGGAAACGTCCAGAGATTGCGCCCACAGGAAAGCTGCCAGCACTGAAAGCTCTAGCTGGTTTTCACTGTCCCTTGGAACTGCATTCGCTGCCACACAGACATTCGCGCTCTGCTAAAGCATTGCTTCCTAATGGGGCAACACTCTGCATCTCTCTCTGGCAGAGCCCGGCTGCCAAATTGGAAACGTCCAGACATTGCGCCCACAGGAAAGCTGCCAGCACTGAAAGCTCTAGCTGGTTTTCACTGTCCCTTGGAACTGCATTCGCTGCCACACAGACATTCGCGCTCTGCTAAAGCATTGCTTCCTAATGGGGCAACACTCTGTATCTCTCTCTGGCAGAGCCCGGCTGCCAAATTGGAAACGTCCAGAGATTGCGCCCACAGGAAAGCTGCCAGCACTGAAAGCTCTAGCTGGTTTTCACTGTCCCTTGGAACTGCATTCGCTGCCACACAGACATTCGCGCTCTGCTAAAGCATTGCTTCGTAATGGGGCAACACTCTGTATCTCTCTCTGGCAGAGCCCGGCTGCCAAATTGGAAACGTCCAGACATTGCGCCCACAGGAAAGCTGCCAGCACTGAAAGCTCTAGCTGGTTTTCACTGTCCCTTGGAACTGCATTCGCTGCCACACAGACATTCGCGCTCTGCTAAAGCATTGCTTCGTAATGGGGCAACACTCTGTATCTCTCTCTGGCAGAGCCCGGCTGCCAAATTGGAAACGTCCAGACATTGCGCCCACAGGAAAGCTGCCAGCACTGAAAGCTCTAGCTGGTTTTCACTGTCCCTTGGAACTGCATTCGCTGCCACACAGACATTCGCGCTCTGCTAAAGCATTGCTTCCTAATGGGGCAACACTCTGTATCTCTCTCTGGCAGAGCCCGGCTGCCAAATTGGAAACGTCCAGAGATTGCGCCCACAGGAAAGCTGCCAGCACTGAAAGCTCTAGCTGGTTTTCACTGTCCCTTGGAACTGCATTCGCTGCCACACAGACATTCGCGCTCTGCTAAAGCATTGCTTCGTAATGGGGCAACACTCTGTATCTCTCTCTGGCAGAGCCCGGCTGCCAAATTGGAAACGTCCAGACATTGCGCCCACAGGAAAGCTGCCAGCACTGAAAGCTCTAGCTGGTTTTCACTGTCCCTTGGAACTGCATTCGCTGCCACACAGACATTCGCGCTCTGCTAAAACATTGCTTCGTAATGGGGCAACACTCTGTATCTCTCTCTGGCAGAGCCCGGCTGCCAAATTGGAAACGTCCAGAGATTGCGCCCACAGGAAAGCTGCCAGCACTGAAAGCTCTAGCTGGTTTTCACTGTCCCTTGGAACTGCATTCGCTGCTACACAGACATTCGCGCTCTGCTAAAGCATTGCTTCGTAATGGGGCAACACTCTGTATCTCTCTCTGGCAGAGCCCGGCTGCCAAATTGGAAACGTCCAGACATTGCGCCCACAGGAAAGCTGCCAGCACTGAAAGCTCTAGCTGGTTTTCACTGTCCCTTGGAACTGCATTCGCTGCCACACAGACATTCGCGCTCTGCTAAAGCTTTGCTTCGTAATGGGGCAACACTCTGTATCTCTCTCTGGCAGAGCCCGGCTGCCAAATTGGAAACGTCCAGAGATTGCGCCCACAGGAAAGCTGCCAGCACTGAAAGCTCTAGCTGGTTTTCACTGTCCCTTGGAACTGCATTCGCTGCCACACAGACATTCGCGCTCTGCTAAAGCATTGCTTCCTAATGGGGCAACACTCTGTATCTCTCTCTGGCAGAGCCCGGCTGCCAAATTGGAAACGTCCAGACATTGCGCCCACAGGAAAGCTGCCAGCACTGAAAGCTCTAGCTGGTTTTCACTGTCCCTTGGAACTGCATTCGCTGCCACACAGACATTCGCGCTCTGCTAAAGCATTGCTTCCTAATGGGGCAACACTCTGCATCTCTCTGGCAGAGCCCGGCTGCCAAATTGGAAACGTCCAGACATTGCGCCCACAGGAAAGCTGCCAGCACTGAAAGCTCTAGCTGGTTTTCACTGTCCCTTGGAACTGCATTCGCTGCCACACAGACATTCGCGCTCTGCTAAAGCATTGCTTCGTAATGGGGCAACACTCTGTATCTCTCTCTGGCAGAGCCCGGCTGCCAAATTGGAAACGTCCAGACATTGCGCCCACAGGAAAGCTGCCAGCACTGAAAGCTCTAGCTGGTTTTCACTGTCCCTTGGAACTGCATTCGCTGCCACACAGACATTCGCGCTCTGCTAAATCTTAACTTGGTATTTGGGCAACACTCTGTATCTCTCTCTGGCAGAGCCCGGCTGCCAAATTGGAAACGTCCAGAGATTGCGCCCACAGGAAAGCTGCCAGCACTGAAAGCTCTAGCTGGTTTTCACTGTCCCTTGGAACTGCATTCGCTGCCACACAGACATTCGCGCTCTGCTAAAGCATTGCTTCGTAATGGGGCAACACTCTGTATCTCTCTCTGGCAGAGCCCGGCTGCCAAATTGGAAACGTCCAGACATTGCGCCCACAGGAAAGCTGCCAGCACTGAAAGCTCTAGCTGGTTTTCACTGTCCCTTGGAACTGCATTCGCTGCCACACAGACATTCGCGCTCTGCTAAAGCATTGCTTCGTAATGGGGCAACACTCTGTATCTCTCTCTGGCAGAGCCCGGCTGCCAAATTGGAAACGTCCAGAGATTGCGCCCACAGGAAAGCTGCCAGCACTGAAAGCTCTAGCTGGTTTTCACTGTCCCTTGGAACTGCATTCGCTGCCACACAGACATTCGCGCTCTGCTAAAGCATTGCTTCGTAATGGGGCAACACTCTGTATCTCTCTCTGGCAGAGCCCGGCTGCCAAATTGGAAACGTCCAGACATTGCGCCCACAGGAATGCTGCCAGCACTGAAAGCTCTAGCTGGTTTTCACTGTCCCTTGGAACTGCATTCGCTGCCACACAGACATTCGCGCTCTGCTAAAGCATTGCTTCGTAATGGGGCAACACTCTGTATCTCTCTCTGGCAGAGCCCGGCTGCCAAATTGGAAACGTCCAGAGATTGCGCCCACAGGAAAGCTGCCAGCACTGAAAGCTCTAGCTGGTTTTCACTGTCCCTTGGAACTGCATTCGCTGCCACACAGACATTCGCGCTCTGCTAAAGCATTGCTTCCTAATGGGGCAACACTCTGCATCTCTCTCTGGCAGAGCCCGGCTGCCAAATTGGAAACGTCCAGACATTGCGCCCACAGGAAAGCTGCCAGCACTGAAAGCTCTAGCTGGTTTTCACTGTCCCTTGGAACTGCATTCGCTGCCACACAGACATTCGCGCTCTGCTAAAGCATTGCTTCCTAATGGGGCAACACTCTGTATCTCTCTCTGGCAGAGCCCGGCTGCCAAATTGGAAACGTCCAGACATTGCGCCCACAGGAAAGCTGCCAGCACTGAAAGCTCTAGCTGGTTTTCACTGTCCCTTGGAACTGCATTCGCTGCCACACAGACATTCGCGCTCTGCTAAAGCATTGCTTCGTAATGGGGCAACACTCTGTATCTCTCTCTGGCAGAGCCCGGCTGCCAAATTGGAAACGTCCAGACATTGCGCCCACAGGAAAGCTGCCAGCACTGAAAGCTCTAGCTGGTTTTCACTGTCCCTTGGAACTGCATTCGCTGCCACACAGACATTCGCGCTCTGCTAAAGCATTGCTTTGTAATGGGGCAACTCTCTGTATCTCTCTCTGGCAGAGCCCGGCTGCCAAATTGGAAACGTCCAGAGATTGCGCCCACAGGAAAGCTGCCAGCACTGAAAGCTCTAGCTGGTTTTCACTGTCCCTTGGAACTGCATTCGCTGCCACACAGACATTCGCGCTCTGCTAAAGCATTGCTTCGTAATGGGGCAACACTCTGTATCTCTCTCTGGCAGAGCCCGGCTGCCAAATTGGAAACGTCCAGAGATTGCGCCCACAGGAAAGCTGCCAGCACTGAAAGCTCTAGCTGGTTTTCACTGTCCCTTGGAACTGCATTCGCTGCCACACAGACATTCGCGCTCTGCTAAAGCATTGCTTCGTAATGGGGCAACACTCTGTATCTCTCTCTGGCAGAGCCCGGCTGCCAAATTGGAAACGTCCAGACATTGCGCCCACAGGAAAGCTGCCAGCACTGAAAGCTCTAGCTGGTTTTCACTGTCCCTTGGAACTGCATTCGCTGCCACACAGACATTCGCGCTCTGCTAAAGCATTGCTTCGTAATGGGGCAACACTCTGTATCTCTCTCTGGCAGAGCCCGGCTGCCAAATTGGAAACGTCCAGACATTGCGCCCACAGGAAAGCTGCCAGCACTGAAAGCTCTAGCTGGTTTTCACTGTCCCTTGGAACTGCATTCGCTGCCACACAGACATTCGCGCTCTGCTAAAGCATTGCTTCGTAATGGGGCAACACTCTGTATCTCTCTCTGGCAGAGCCCGGCTGCCAAATTGGAAACGTCCAGAGATTGCGCCCACAGGAAAGCTGCCAGCACTGAAAGCTCTAGCTGGTTTTCACTGTCCCTTGGAACTGCATTCGCTACCACACAGACATTCGCGCTCTGCTAAAGCATTGCTTCCTAATGGGGCAACACTCTGTATCTCTCTCTGGCAGAGCCCGGCTGCCAAATTGGAAACGTCCAGAGATTGCGCCCACAGGAAAGCTGCCAGCACTGAAAGCTCTAGCTGGTTTTCACTGTCCCTTGGAACTGCATTCGCTGCCACACAGACATTCGCGCTCTGCTAAAGCTTAACTTGGTAATTGGGCAACACTCTGTATCTCTCTCTGGCAGAGCCCGGCTGCCAAATTGGAAACGTCCAGAGATTGCGCCGACAGGAAAGCTGCCAGCACTGAAAGCTCTAGCTGGTTTTCACTGTCCCTTGGAACTGCATTCGCTGCCACACAGACATTCGCGCTCTGCTAAAGCATTGCTTCCTAATGGGGCAACACTCTGCATCTCTCTCTGGCAGAGCCCGGCTGCCAAATTGGAAACGTCCAGACATTGCGCCCACAGGAATGCTGCCAGCACTGAAAGCTCTAGCTGGTTTTCACTGTCCCTTGGAACTGCATTCGCTGCCAGACAGACATTCGCGCTCTGCTAAAGCATTGCTTCGTAATGGGGCAACACTCTGTATCTCTCTCTGGCAGAGCCCGGCTGCCAAATTGGAAACGTCCAGAGATTGCGCCCACAGGAAAGCTGCCAGCACTGAAAGCTCTAGCTGGTTTTCACTGTCCCTTGGAACTGCATTCGCTGCCACACAGACATTCGCGCTCTGCTAAAACATTGCTTCGTAATGGGGCAACACTCTGTATCTCTCTCTGGCAGAGCCCGGCTGCCAAATTGGAAACGTCCAGAGATTGCGCCCACAGGAAAGCTGCCAGCACTGAAAGCTCTAGCTGGTTTTCACTGTCCCTTGGAACTGCATTCGCTGCCACACAGACATTCGCGCTCTGCTAAAGCTTTGCTTCGTAATGGGGCAACACTCTGTATCTCTCTCTGGCAGAGCCCGGCTGCCAAATTGGAAACGTCCAGACATTGCGCCCACAGGAAAGCTGCCAGCACTGAAAGCTCTAGCTGGTTTTCACTGTCCCTTGGAACTGCATTCGCTGCCACACAGACATTCGCGCTCTGCTAAAGCATTGCTTCGTAATGGGGCAACACTCTGTATCTCTCTCTGGCAGAGCCCGGCTGCCAAATTGGAAACGTCCAGACATTGCGCCCACAGGAAAGCTGCCAGCACTGAAAGCTCTAGCTGGTTTTCACTGTCCCTTGGAACTGCATTCGCTGCCACACAGACATTCGCGCTCTGCTAAAGCATTGCTTTGTAATGGGGCAACACTCTGTATCTCTCTCTGGCAGAGCCTGGCTGCCAAATTGGAAACGTCCAGACATTGCGCCCACAGGAAAGCTGCCAGCACTGAAAGCTCTAGCTGGTTTTCACTGTCCCTTGGAACTGCATTCGCTGCCACACAGACATTTGCGCTCTGCTAAAGCATTGCTTCGTAATGGGGCAACACTCTGTATCTCTCTCTGGCAGAGCCCGGCTGCCAAATTGGAAACGTCCAGAGATTGCGCCCACAGGAAAGCTGCCAGCACTGAAAGCTCTAGCTGGTTTTCACTGTCCCTTGGAACTGCATTCGCTGCCACACAGACATTCGCGCTCTGCTAAAGCATTGCTTCGTAATGGGGCAACACTCTGTATCTCTCTCTGGCAGAGCCCGGCTGCCAAATTGGAAACGTCCAGAGATTGCGCCCACAGGAAAGCTGCCAGCACTGAAAGCTCTAGCTGGTTTTCACTGTCCCTTGGAACTGCATTCGCTGCCACACAGACATTCGCGCTCTGCTAAAGCATTGCTTCGTAATGGGGCAACACTCTGTATCTCTCTCTGGCAGAGCCCGGCTGCCAAATTGGAAACGTCCAGAGATTGCGCCCACAGGAAAGCTGCCAGCACTGAAAGCTCTAGCTGGTTTTCACTGTCCCTTGGAACTGCATTCGCTGCCACACAGACATTCGCGCTCTGCTAAAGCTTAACTTGGTAATTGGGCAACACTCTGTATCTCTCTCTGGCAGAGCCCGGCTGCCAAATTGGAAACGTCCAGAGATTGCGCCCACAGGAAAGCTGCCAGCACTGAAAGCTCTAGCTGGTTTTCACTGTCCCTTGGAACTGCATTCGCTGCCACACAGACATTCGCGCTCTGCTAAAGCATTGCTTCGTAATGGGGCAACACTCTGTATCTCTCTCTGGCAGAGTCCGGCTGCCAAATTGGAAACGTCCAGAGATTGCGCCCACAGGAAAGCTGCCAGCACTGAAAGCTCTAGCTGGTTTTCACTGTCCCTTGGAACTGCATTCGCTGCCACACAGACATTCGCGCTCTGCTAAAGCTTAACTTGGTAATTGGGCAACACTCTGTATCTCTCTCTGGCAGAGCCCGGCTGCCAAATTGGAAACGTCCAGACATTGCGCCCACAGGAAAGCTGCCAGCACTGAAAGCTCTAGCTGGTTTTCACTGTCCCTTGGAACTGCATTCGCTGCCACACAGACATTCGCGCTCTGCTAAAGCATTGCTTCCTAATGGGGCAACACTCTGCATCTCTCTCTGGCAGAGCCCGGCTGCCTAATTGGAAACGTCCAGACATTGCGCCCACAGGAAAGCTGCCAGCACTGAAAGCTCTAGCTGGTTTTCACTGTCCCTTGGAACTGCATTCGCTGCCACACAGACATTCGCGCTCTGCTAAAGCATTGCTTCGTAATGGGGCAACACTCTGTATCTCTCTCTGGCAGAGCCCGGCTGCCAAATTGGAAACGTCCAGAGATTGCGCCCACAGGAAAGCTGCCAGCACTGAAAGCTCTAGCTGGTTTTCACTGTCCCTTGGAACTGCATTCGCTGCCACACAGACATTCGCGCTCTGCTAAAGCATTGCTTCGTAATGGGGCAACACTCTGTATCTCTCTCTGGCAGAGCCCGGCTGCCAAATTGGAAACGTCCAGAGATTGCGCCCACAGGAAAGCTGCCAGCACTGAAAGCTCTAGCTGGTTTTCACTGTCCCTTGGAACTGCATTCGCTGCCACACAGACATTCGCGCTCTGCTAAAGCATTGCTTCGTAATGGGGCAACACTCTGTATCTCTCTCTGGCAGAGCCCGGCTGCCAAATTGGAAACGTCCAGAGATTGCGCCCACAGGAAAGCTGCCAGCACTGAAAGCTCTAGCTGGTTTTCACTGTCCCTTGGAACTGCATTCGCTGCCACACAGACATTCGCGCTCTGCTAAAGCATTGCTTCGTAATGGGGCAACACTCTGTATCTCTCTCTGGCAGAGCCCGGCTGCCAAATTGGAAACGTCCAGAGATTGCGCCCACAGGAAAGCTGCCAGCACTGAAAGCTCTAGCTGGTTTTCACTGTCCCTTGGAACTGCATTCGCTGCCACACAGACATTCGCGCTCTGCTAAAGCATTGCTTCGTAATGGGGCAACACTCTGTATCTCTCTCTGGCAGAGCCCGGCTGCCAAATTGGAAACGTCCAGACATTGCGCCCACAGGAAAGCTGCCAGCACTGAAAGCTCTAGCTGGTTTTCACTGTCCCTTGGAACTGCATTCGCTGCCACACAGACATTCGCGCTCTGCTAAAGCATTGCTTCGTAATGGGGCAACACTCTGTATCTCTCTCTGGCAGAGCCCGGCTGCCAAATTGGAAACGTCCAGAGATTGCGCCCACAGGAAAGCTGCCAGCACTGAAAGCTCTAGCTGGTTTTCACTGTCCCTTGGAACTGCATTCACTGCCACACAGACATTCGCGCTCTGCTAAAGCATTGCTTCGTAATGGGGCAACACTCTGTATCTCTCTCTGGCAGAGCCCGGCTGCCAAATTGGAAACGTCCAGACATTGCGCCCACAGGAAAGCTGCCAGCACTGAAAGCTCTAGCTGGTTTTCACTGTCCCTTGGAACTGCATTCGCTGCCACACAGACATTCGCGCTCTGCTAAAGCTTAACTTGGTAATTGGGCAACACTCTGTATCTCTCTCTGGCAGAGCCCGGCTGCCAAATTGGAAACGTCCAGACATTGCGCCCACAGGAAAGCTGCCAGCACTGAAAGCTCTAGCTGGTTTTCACTGTCCCTTGGAACTGCATTCGCTGCCACACAGACATTCGCGCTCTGCTAAAGCATTGCTTCGTAATGGGGCAACACTCTGTATCTCTCTCTGGCAGAGCCCGGCTGCCAAATTGGAAACGTCCAGAGATTGCGCCCACAGGAAAGCTGCCAGCACTGAAAGCTCTAGCTGGTTTTCACTGTCCCTTGGAACTGCATTCGCTGCCACACAGACATTCGCGCTCTGCTAAAGCATTGCTTCGTAATGGGGCAACACTCTGTATCTCTCTCTGGCAGAGTCCGGCTGCCAAATTGGAAACGTCCAGAGATTGCGCCCACAGGAAAGCTGCCAGCACTGAAAGCTCTAGCTGGTTTTCACTGTCCCTTGGAACTGCATTCGCTGCCACACAGACATTCGCGCTCTGCTAAAGCATTGCTTCCTAATGGGGCAACACTCTGTATCTCTCTCTGGCAGAGCCCGGCTGCCAAATTGGAAACGTCCAGACATTGCGCCCACAGGAAAGCTGCCAGCACTGAAAGCTCTAGCTGGTTTTCACTGTCCCTTGGAACTGCATTCGCTGCCAGACAGACATTCGCGCTCTGCTAAAGCATTGCTTCGTAATGGGGCAACACTCTGTATCTCTCTCTGGCAGAGCCCGGCTGCCAAATTGGAAACGTCCAGAGATTGCGCCCACAGGAAAGCTGCCAGCACTGAAAGCTCTAGCTGGTTTTCACTGTCCCTTGGAACTGCATTCGCTGCCACACAGACATTCGCGCTCTGCTAAAGCATTGCTTCGTAATGGGGCAACACTCTGTATCTCTCTCTGGCAGAGTCCGGCTGCCAAATTGGAAACGTCCAGAGATTGCGCCCACAGGAAAGCTGCCAGCACTGAAAGCTCTAGCTGGTTTTCACTGTCCCTTGGAACTGCATTCGCTGCCACACAGACATTCGCGCTCTGCTAAAGCATTGCTTCGTAATGGGGCAACACTCTGTATCTCTCTCTGGCAGAGCCCGGCTGCCAAATTGGAAACGTCCAGACATTGCGCCCACAGGAAAGCTGCCAGCACTGAAAGCTCTAGCTGGTTTTCACTGTCCCTTGGAACTGCATTCGCTGCCACACAGACATTCGCGCTCTGCTAAAGCATTGCTTCCTAATGTGGCAACACTCTGCATCTCTCTCTGGCAGAGCCCGGCTGCCAAATTGGAAACGTCCAGACATTGCGCCCACAGGAAAGCTGCCAGCACTGAAAGCTCTAGCTGGTTTTCACTGTCCCTTGGAACTGCATTCGCTGCCACACAGACATTCGCGCTCTGCTAAAGCATTGCTTCGTAATGGGGCAACACTCTGTATCTCTCTCTGGCAGAGCCCGGCTGCCAAATTGGAAACGTCCAGAGATTGCGCCCACAGGAAAGCTGCCAGCACTGAAAGCTCTAGCTGGTTTTCACTGTCCCTTGGAACTGCATTCGCTGCCACACAGACATTCGCGCTCTGCTAAAGCATTGCTTCCTAATGGGGCAACACTCTGTATCTCTCTCTGGCAGAGCCCGGCTGCCAAATTGGAAACGTCCAGACATTGCGCCCACAGGAAAGCTGCCAGCACTGAAAGCTCTAGCTGGTTTTCACTGTCCCTTGGAACTGCATTCGCTGCCACACAGACATTCGCGCTCTGCTAAAGCATTGCTTCGTAATGGGGCAACACTCTGTATCTCTCTCTGGCAGAGCCCGGCTGCCAAATTGGAAACGTCCAGAGATTGCGCCCACAGGAAAGCTGCCAGCACTGAAAGCTCTAGCTGGTTTTCACTGTCCCTTGGAACTGCATTCGCTGCCACACAGACATTCGCGCTCTGCTAAAGCATTGCTTCGTAATGGGGCAACACTCTGTATCTCTCTCTGGCAGAGCCCGGCTGCCAAATTGGAAACGTCCAGAGATTGCGCCCACAGGAAAGCTGCCAGCACTGAAAGCTCTAGCTGGTTTTCACTGTCCCTTGGAACTGCATTCGCTGCCACACAGACATTTGCGCTCTGCTAAAGCATTGCTTCGTAATGGGGCAACACTCTGTATCTCTCTCTGGCAGAGCCCGGCTGCCAAATTGGAAACGTCCAGAGATTGCGCCCACAGGAAAGCTGCCAGCACTGAAAGCTCTAGCTGGTTTTCACTGTCCCTTGGAACTGCATTCGCTGCCACACAGACATTCGCGCTCTGCTAAAGCATTGCTTCGTAATGGGGCAACACTCTGTATCTCTCTCTGGCAGAGCCCGGCTGCCAAATTGGAAACGTCCAGACATTGCGCCCACAGGAAAGCTGCCAGCACTGAAAGCTCTAGCTGGTTTTCACTGTCCCTTGGAACTGCATTCGCTGCCACACAGACATTCGCGCTCTGCTAAAGCATTGCTTCGTAATGGGGCAACACTCTGTATCTCTCTCTGGCAGAGCCCGGCTGCCAAATTGGAAACGTCCAGACATTGCGCCCACAGGAAAGCTGCCAGCACTGAAAGCTCTAGCTGGTTTTCACTGTCCCTTGGAACTGCATTCGCTGCCACACAGACATTCGCGCTCTGCTAAAGCTTAACTTGGTAATTGGGCAACACTCTGTATCTCTCTCTGGCAGAGCCCGGCTGCCAAATTGGAAACGTCCAGAGATTGCGCCCACAGGAAAGCTGCCAGCACTGAAAGCTCTAGCTGGTTTTCACTGTCCCTTGGAACTGCATTCGCTGCCACACAGACATTCGCGCTCTGCTAAAGCATTGCTTCGTAATGGGGCAACACTCTGTATCTCTCTCTGGCAGAGCCCGGCTGCCAAATTGGAAACGTCCAGAGATTGCGCCCACAGGAAAGCTGCCAGCACTGAAAGCTCTAGCTGGTTTTCACTGTCCCTTGGAACTGCATTCGCTGCCACACAGACATTCGCGCTCTGCTAAAGCATTGCTTCGTAATGGGGCAACACTCTGTATCTCTCTCTGGCAGAGTCCGGCTGCCAAATTGGAAACGTCCAGACATTGCGCCCACAGGAAAGCTGCCAGCACTGAAAGGTCTAGCTGGTTTTCACTGTCCCTTGGAACTGCATTCGCTGCCACACAGACATTCGCGCTCTGCTAAAGCTTAACTTGGTAATTGGGCAACACTCTGTATCTCTCTCTGGCAGAGCCCGGCTGCCAAATTGGAAACGTCCAGACATTGCGCCCACAGGAAAGCTGCCAGCACTGAAAGCTCTAGCTGGTTTTCACTGTCCCTTGGAACTGCATTCGCTGCCACACAGACATTCGCGCTCTGCTAAAGCATTGCTTCGTAATGGGGCAACACTCTGTATCTCTCTCTGGCAGAGCCCGGCTGCCAAATTGGAAACGTCCAGACATTGCGCCCACAGGAAAGCTGCCAGCACTGAAAGCTCTAGCTGGTTTTCACTGTCCCTTGGAACTGCATTCGCTGCCACACAGACATTCGCGCTCTGCTAAAGCATTGCTTCGTAATGGGGCAACACTCTGTATCTCTCTCTGGCAGAGCCCGGCTGCCAAATTGGAAACGTCCAGAGATTGCGCCCACAGGAAAGCTGCCAGCACTGAAAGCTCTAGCTGGTTTTCACTGTCCCTTGGAACTGCATTCGCTGCCACACAGACATTCGCGCTCTGCTAAAGCATTGCTTCGTAATGGGGCAACACTCTGTATCTCTCTCTGGCAGAGCCCGGCTGCCAAATTGGAAACGTCCAGAGATTGCGCCCACAGGAAAGCTGCCAGCACTGAAAGCTCTAGCTGGTTTTCACTGTCCCTTGGAACTGCATTCGCTGCCACACAGACATTCGCGCTCTGCTAAAGCATTGCTTCGTAATGGGGCAACACTCTGTATCTCTCTCTGGCAGAGCCCGGCTGCCAAATTGGAAACGTCCAGAGATTGCGCCCACAGGAAAGCTGCCAGCACTGAAAGCTCTAGCTGGTTTTCACTGTCCCTTGGAACTGCATTCGCTGCCACACAGACATTCGCGCTCTGCTAAAGCATTGCTTCCTAATGGGGCAACACTCTGTATCTCTCTCTGGCAGAGCCCGGCTGCCAAATTGGAAACGTCCAGAGATTGCGCCCACAGGAAAGCTGCCAGCACTGAAAGCTCTAGCTGGTTTTCACTGTCCCTTGGAACTGCATTCGCTGCCACACAGACATTCGCGCTCTGCTAAAGCATTGCTTCCTAATGGGGCAACACTCTGTATCTCTCTCTGGCAGAGCCCGGCTGCCAAATTGGAAACGTCCAGAGATTGCGCCCACAGGAAAGCTGCCAGCACTGAAAGCTCTAGCTGGTTTTCACTGTCCCTTGGAACTGCATTCGCTGCCACACAGACATTCGCGCTCTGCTAAAGCATTGCTTCGTAATGGGGCAACACTCTGTATCTCTCTCTGGCAGAGCCCGGCTGCCAAATTGGAAACGTCCAGAGATTGCGCCCACAGGAAAGCTGCCAGCACTGAAAGCTCTAGCTGGTTTTCACTGTCCCTTGGAACTGCATTCGCTGCCACACAGACATTTGCGCTCTGCTAAAGCATTGCTTCGTAATGGGGCAACACTCTGTATCTCTCTCTGGCAGAGCCCGGCTGCCAAATTGGAAACGTCCAGAGATTGCGCCCACAGGAAAGCTGCCAGCACTGAAAGCTCTAGCTGGTTTTCACTGTCCCTTGGAACTGCATTCGCTGCCACACAGACATTCGCGCTCTGCTAAAGCATTGCTTCGTAATGGGGCAACACTCTGTATCTCTCTCTGGCAGAGCCCGGCTGCCAAATTGGAAACGTCCAGAGATTGCGCCCACAGGAAAGCTGCCAGCACTGAAAGCTCTAGCTGGTTTTCACTGTCCCTTGGAACTGCATTCGCTGCCACACAGACATTCGCGCTCTGCTAAAGCATTGCTTCGTAATGGGGCAACACTCTGTATCTCTCTCTGGCAGAGCCCGGCTGCCAAATTGGAAACGTCCAGAGATTGCGCCCACAGGAAAGCTGCCAGCACTGAAAGCTCTAGCTGGTTTTCACTGTCCCTTGGAACTGCATTCGCTGCCACACAGACATTCGCGCTCTGCTAAAGCATTGCTTCGTAATGGGGCAACACTCTGTATCTCTCTCTGGCAGAGCCCGGCTGCCAAATTGGAAACGTCCAGACATTGCGCCCACAGGAAAGCTGCCAGCACTGAAAGCTCTAGCTGGTTTTCACTGTCCCTTGGAACTGCATTCGCTGCCACACAGACATTCGCGCTCTGCTAAAGCATTGCTTCGTAATGGGGCAACACTCTGTATCTCTCTCTGGCAGAGCCCGGCTGCCAAATTGGAAACGTCCAGAGATTGCGCCCACAGGAAAGCTGCCAGCACTGAAAGCTCTAGCTGGTTTTCACTGTCCCTTGGAACTGCATTCGCTGCCACACAAACATTTGCGCTCTGCTAAAGCTTAACTTGGTAATTGGGCAACACTCTGTATCTCTCTCTGGCAGAGCCCGGCTGCCAAATTGGAAACGTCCAGACATTGCGCCCACAGGAAAGCTGCCAGCACTGAAAGCTCTAGCTGGTTTTCACTGTCCCTTGGAACTGCATTCGCTGCCACACAGACATTCACGCTCTGCTAAAGCATTGCTTCGTAATGGGGCAACACTCTGTATCTCTCTCTGGCAGAGCCCGGCTGCCAAATTGGAAACGTCCAGAGATTGCGCCCACAGGAAAGCTGCCAGCACTGAAAGCTCTAGCTGGTTTTCACTGTCCCTTGGAACTGCATTCGCTGCCACACAGACATTCGCGCTCTGCTAAAGCATTGCTTCCTAATGGGGCAACACTCTGTATCTCTCTCTGGCAGAGCCCGGCTGCCAAATTGGAAACGTCCAGACATTGCGCCCACAGGAAAGCTGCCAGCACTGAAAGCTCTAGCTGGTTTTCACTGTCCCTTGGAACTGCATTCGCTGCCACACAGACATTTGCGCTCTGCTAAAGCATTGCTTCGTAATGGGGCAACACTCTGTATCTCTCTCTGGCAGAGCCCGGCTGCCAAATTGGAAACGTCCAGAGATTGCGCCCACAGGAAAGCTGCCAGCACTGAAAGCTCTAGCTGGTTTTCACTGTCCCTTGGAACTGCATTCGCTGCCACACAGACATTCGCGCTCTGCTAAAGCATTGCTTCGTAATGGGGCAACACTCTGTATCTCTCTCTGGCAGAGCCCGGCTGCCAAATTGGAAACGTCCAGAGATTGCGCCCACAGGAAAGCTGCCAGCACTGAAAGCTCTAGCTGGTTTTCACTGTCCCTTGGAACTGCATTCGCTGCCACACAGACATTCGCGCTCTGCTAAAGCATTGCTTCGTAATGGGGCAACACTCTGTATCTCTCTCTGGCAGAGCCCGGCTGCCAAATTGGAAACGTCCAGAGATTGCGCCCACAGGAAAGCTGCCAGCACTGAAAGCTCTAGCTGGTTTTCACTGTCCCTTGGAACTGCATTCGCTGCCACACAGACATTCGCGCTCTGCTAAAGCATTGCTTCGTAATGGGGCAACACTCTGTATCTCTCTCTGGCAGAGCCCGGCTGCCAAATTGGAAACGTCCAGACATTGCGCCCACAGGAAAGCTGCCAGCACTGAAAGCTCTAGCTGGTTTTCACTGTCCCTTGGAACTGCATTCGCTGCCACACAGACATTCGCGCTCTGCTAAAGCATTGCTTCGTAATGGGGCAACACTCTGTATCTCTCTCTGGCAGAGCCCGGCTGCCAAATTGGAAACGTCCAGAGATTGCGCCCACAGGAAAGCTGCCAGCACTGAAAGCTCTAGCTGGTTTTCACTGTCCCTTGGAACTGCATTCGCTGCCACACACACATTTGCGCTCTGCTAAAGCTTAACTTGGTAATTGGGCAACACTCTGTATCTCTCTCTGGCAGAGCCCGGCTGCCAAATTGGAAACGTCCAGACATTGCGCCCACAGGAAAGCTGCCAGCACTGAAAGCTCTAGCTGGTTTTCACTGTCCCTTGGAACTGCATTCGCTGCCACACAGACATTCGCGCTCTGCTAAAGCATTGCTTCGTAATGGGGCAACACTCTGTATCTCTCTCTGGCAGAGCCCGGCTGCCAAATTGGAAACGTCCAGAGATTGCGCCCACAGGAAAGCTGCCAGCACTGAAAGCTCTAGCTGGTTTTCACTGTCCCTTGGAACTGCATTCGCTGCCACACAGACATTCGCGCTCTGCTAAAGCATTGCTTCGTAATGGGGCAACACTCTGTATCTCTCTCTGGCAGAGCCCGGCTGCCAAATTGGAAACGTCCAGACATTGCGCCCACAGGAAAGCTGCCAGCACTGAAAGCTCTAGCTGGTTTTCACTGTCCCTTGGAACTGCATTCGCTGCCACACAGACATTCGCGCTCTGCTAAAGCATTGCTTCGTAATGGGGCAACACTCTGTATCTCTCTCTGGCAGAGCCCGGCTGCCAAATTGGAAACGTCCAGACATTGCGCCCACAGGAAAGCTGCCAGCACTGAAAGCTCTAGCTGGTTTTCACTGTCCCTTGGAACTGCATTCGCTGCCACACAGACATTCGCGCTCTGCTAAAGCATTGCTTCGTAATGGGGCAACACTCTGTATCTCTCTCTGGCAGAGCCCGGCTGCCAAATTGGAAACGTCCAGAGATTGCGCCCACAGGAAAGCTGCCAGCACTGAAAGCTCTAGCTGGTTTTCACTGTCCCTTGGAACTGCATTCGCTGCCACACAGACATTCGCGCTCTGCTAAAGCATTGCTTCGTAATGGGGCAACACTCTGTATCTCTCTCTGGCAGAGCCCGGCTGCCAAATTGGAAACGTCCAGAGACTGCGCCCACAGGAAAGCTGCCAGCACTGAAAGCTCTAGCTGGTTTTCACTGTCCCTTGGAACTGCATTCGCTGCCACACAGACATTCGCGCTCTGCTAAAGCATTGCTTCGTAATGGGGCAACACTCTGTATCTCTCTCTGGCAGAGCCCGGCTGCCAAATTGGAAACGTCCAGAGATTGCGCCCACAGGAAAGCTGCCAGCACTGAAAGCTCTAGCTGGTTTTCACTGTCCCTTGGAACTGCATTCGCTGCCACACAGACATTCGCGCTCTGCTAAAGCATTGCTTCGTAATGGGGCAACACTCTGTATCTCTCTCTGGCAGAGCCCGGCTGCCAAATTGGAAACGTCCAGAGATTGCGCCCACAGGAAAGCTGCCAGCACTGAAAGATCTAGCTGGTTTTCACTGTCCCTTGGAACTGCATTCGCTGCCACACAGACATTCGCGCTCTGCTAAAGCATTGCTTCGTAATGGGGCAACACTCTGTATCTCTCTCTGGCAGAGCCCGGCTGCCAAATTGGAAACGTCCAGAGATTGCGCCCACAGGAAAGCTGCCAGCACTGAAAGCTCTAGCTGGTTTTCACTGTCCCTTGGAACTGCATTCGCTGCCACACAGACATTCGCGCTCTGCTAAAGCATTGCTTCGTAATGGGGCAACACTCTGTATCTCTCTCTGGCAGAGCCCGGCTGCCAAATTGGAAACGTCCAGACATTGCGCCCACAGGAAAGCTGCCAGCACTGAAAGCTCTAGCTGGTTTTCACTGTCCCTTGGAACTGCATTCGCTGCCACACAGACATTCGCGCTCTGCTAAAGCATTGCTTCGTAATGGGGCAACACTCTGTATCTCTCTCTGGCAGAGCCCGGCTGCCAAATTGGAAACGTCCAGAGATTGCGCCCACAGGAAAGCTGCCAGCACTGAAAGCTCTAGCTGGTTTTCACTGTCCCTTGGAACTGCATTCGCTGCCACACAGACATTTGCGCTCTGCTAAAGCTTAACTTGGTAATTGGGCAACACTCTGTATCTCTCTCTGGCAGAGCCCGGCTGCCAAATTGGAAACGTCCAGAGATTGCGCCCACAGGAAAGCTGCCAGCACTGAAAGCTCTAGCTGGTTTTCACTGTCCCTTGGAACTGCATTCGCTGCCACACAGACATTTGCGCTCTGCTAAAGCTTAACTTGGTAATTGGGCAACACTCTGTATCTCTCTCTGGCAGAGCCCGGCTGCCAAATTGGAAACGTCCAGAGATTGCGCCCACAGGAAAGCTGCCAGCACTGAAAGCTCTAGCTGGTTTTCACTGTCCCTTGGAACTGCATTCGCTGCCACACAGACATTCGCGCTCTGCTAAAGCATTGCTTCGTAATGGGGCAACACTCTGTATCTCTCTCTGGCAGAGCCCGGCTGCCAAATTGGAAACGTCCAGACATTGCGCCCACAGGAAAGCTGCCAGCACTGAAAGCTCTAGCTGGTTTTCACTGTCCCTTGGAACTGCATTCGCTGCCACACAGACATTCGCGCTCTGCTAAAGCTTAACTTGGTAATTGGGCAACACTCTGTATCTCTCTCTGGCAGAGCCCGGCTGCCAAATTGGAAACGTCCAGACATTGCGCCCACAGGAAAGCTGCCAGCACTGAAAGCTCTAGCTGGTTTTCACTGTCCCTTGGAACTGCATTCGCTGCCACACAGACATTCGCGCTCTGCTAAAGCATTGCTTCCTAATGGGGCAACACTCTGTATCTCTCTCTGGCAGAGCCCGGCTGCCAAATTGGAAACGTCCAGAGATTGCGCCCACAGGAAAGCTGCCAGCACTGAAAGCTCTAGCTGGTTTTCACTGTCCCTTGGAACTGCATTCGCTGCCACACAGACATTCGCGCTCTGCTAAAGCATTGCTTCGTAATGGGGCAACACTCTGTATCTCTCTCTGGCAGAGCCCGGCTGCCAAATTGGAAACGTCCAGAGATTGCGCCCACAGGAAAGCTGCCAGCACTGAAAGCTCTAGCTGGTTTTCACTGTCCCTTGGAACTGCATTCGCTGCCACACAGACATTCGCGCTCTGCTAAAGCATTGCTTCGTAATGGGGCAACACTCTGTATCTCTCTCTGGCAGAGCCCGGCTGCCAAATTGGAAACGTCCAGACATTGCGCCCACAGGAAAGCTGCCAGCACTGAAAGCTCTAGCTGGTTTTCACTGTCCCTTGGAACTGCATTCGCTGCCACACAGACATTCGCGCTCTGCTAAAGCATTGCTTCGTAATGGGGCAACACTCTGTATCTCTCTCTGGCAGAGCCCGGCTGCCAAATTGGAAACGTCCAGAGATTGCGCCCACAGGAAAGCTGCCAGCACTGAAAGCTCTAGCTGGTTTTCACTGTCCCTTGGAACTGCATTCGCTGCCACACAGACATTTGCGCTCTGCTAAAGCTTAACTTGGTAATTGGGCAACACTCTGTATCTCTCTCTGGCAGAGCCCGGCTGCCAAATTGGAAACGTCCAGACATTGCGCCCACAGGAAAGCTGCCAGCACTGAAAGCTCTAGCTGGTTTTCACTGTCCCTTGGAACTGCATTCGCTGCCACACAGACATTCACGCTCTGCTAAAGCATTGCTTCGTAATGGGGCAACACTCTGTATCTCTCTCTGGCAGAGCCCGGCTGCCAAATTGGAAACGTCCAGAGATTGCGCCCACAGGAAAGCTGCCAGCACTGAAAGCTCTAGCTGGTTTTCACTGTCCCTTGGAACTGCATTCGCTGCCACACAGACATTCGCGCTCTGCTAAAGCATTGCTTCGTAATGGGGCAACACTCTGTATCTCTCTCTGGCAGAGCCCGGCTGCCAAATTGGAAACGTCCAGACATTGCGCCCACAGGAAAGCTGCCAGCACTGAAAGCTCTAGCTGGTTTTCACTGTCCCTTGGAACTGCATTCGCTGCCACACAGACCTTTGCGCTCTGCTAAAGCATTGCTTCGTAATGGGGCAACACTCTGTATCTCTCTCTGGCAGAGCCCGGCTGCCAAATTGGAAACGTCCAGAGATTGCGCCCACAGGAAAGCTGCCAGCACTGAAAGCTCTAGCTGGTTTTCACTGTCCCTTGGAACTGCATTCGCTGCCACACAGACATTCGCGCTCTGCTAAAGCATTGCTTCGTAATGGGGCAACACTCTGTATCTCTCTCTGGCAGAGCCCGGCTGCCAAATTGGAAACGTCCAGAGATTGCGCCCACAGGAAAGCTGCCAGCACTGAAAGCTCTAGCTGGTTTTCACTGTCCCTTGGAACTGCATTCGCTGCCACACAGACATTCGCGCTCTGCTAAAGCATTGCTTCGTAATGGGGCAACACTCTGTATCTCTCTCTGGCAGAGCCCGGCTGCCAAATTGGAAACGTCCAGACATTGCGCCCACAGGAAAGCTGCCAGCACTGAAAGCTCTAGCTGGTTTTCACTGTCCCTTGGAACTGCATTCGCTGCCACACAGACATTCGCGCTCTGCTAAAGCATTGCTTCGTAATGGGGCAACACTCTGTATCTCTCTCTGGCAGAGCCCGGCTGCCAAATTGGAAACGTCCAGACATTGCGCCCACAGGAAAGCTGCCAGCACTGAAAGCTCTAGCTGGTTTTCACTGTCCCTTGGAACTGCATTCGCTGCCACACAGACATTCGCGCTCTGCTAAAGCATTGCTTCGTAATGGGGCAACACTCTGTATCTCTCTCTGGCAGAGCCCGGCTGCCAAATTGGAAACGTCCAGAGATTGCGCCCACAGGAAAGCTGCCAGCACTGAAAGCTCTAGCTGGTTTTCACTGTCCCTTGGAACTGCATTCGCTGCCACACACACATTTGCGCTCTGCTAAAGCTTAACTTGGTAATTGGGCAACACTCTGTATCTCTCTCTGGCAGAGCCCGGCTGCCAAATTGGAAACGTCCAGACATTGCGCCCACAGGAAAGCTGCCAGCACTGAAAGCTCTAGCTGGTTTTCACTGTCCCTTGGAACTGCATTCGCTGCCACACAGACATTCGCGCTCTGCTAAAGCATTGCTTCGTAATGGGGCAACACTCTGTATCTCTCTCTGGCAGAGCCCGGCTGCCAAATTGGAAACGTCCAGAGATTGCGCCCACAGGAAAGCTGCCAGCACTGAAAGCTCTAGCTGGTTTTCACTGTCCCTTGGAACTGCATTCGCTGCCACACAGACATTCGCGCTCTGCTAAAGCATTGCTTCGTAATGGGGCAACACTCTGTATCTCTCTCTGGCAGAGCCCGGCTGCCAAATTGGAAACGTCCAGACATTGCGCCCACAGGAAAGCTGCCAGCACTGAAAGCTCTAGCTGGTTTTCACTGTCCCTTGGAACTGCATTCGCTGCCACACAGACATTCGCGCTCTGCTAAAGCATTGCTTCGTAATGGGGCAACACTCTGTATCTCTCTCTGGCAGAGCCCGGCTGCCAAATTGGAAACGTCCAGAGACTGCGCCCACAGGAAAGCTGCCAGCACTGAAAGCTCTAGCTGGTTTTCACTGTCCCTTGGAACTGCATTCGCTGCCACACAGACATTCGCGCTCTGCTAAAGCATTGCTTCGTAATGGGGCAACACTCTGTATCTCTCTCTGGCAGAGCCCGGCTGCCAAATTGGAAACGTCCAGAGATTGCGCCCACAGGAAAGCTGCCAGCACTGAAAGCTCTAGCTGGTTTTCACTGTCCCTTGGAACTGCATTCGCTGCCACACAGACATTCGCGCTCTGCTAAAGCATTGCTTCCTAATGGGGCAACACTCTGTATCTCTCTCTGGCAGAGCCCGGCTGCCAAATTGGAAACGTCCAGAGATTGCGCCCACAGGAAAGCTGCCAGCACTGAAAGCTCTAGCTGGTTTTCACTGTCCCTTGGAACTGCATTCGCTGCCACACAGACATTCGCGCTCTGCTAAAGCATTGCTTCGTAATGGGGCAACACTCTGTATCTCTCTCTGGCAGAGCCCGGCTGCCAAATTGGAAACGTCCAGAGATTGCGCCCACAGGAAAGCTGCCAGCACTGAAAGCTCTAGCTGGTTTTCACTGTCCCTTGGAACTGCATTCGCTGCCACACAGACATTCGCGCTCTGCTAAAGCATTGCTTCGTAATGGGGCAACACTCTGTATCTCTCTCTGGCAGAGCCCGGCTGCCAAATTGGAAACGTCCAGACATTGCGCCCACAGGAAAGCTGCCAGCACTGAAAGCTCTAGCTGGTTTTCACTGTCCCTTGGAACTGCATTCGCTGCCACACAGACATTCGCGCTCTGCTAAAGCATTGCTTCGTAATGGGGCAACACTCTGTATCTCTCTCTGGCAGAGCCCGGCTGCCAAATTGGAAACGTCCAGAGATTGCGCCCACAGGAAAGCTGCCAGCACTGAAAGCTCTAGCTGGTTTTCACTGTCCCTTGGAACTGCATTCGCTGCCACACAGACATTCGCGCTCTGCTAAAGCATTGCTTCGTAATGGGGCAACACTCTGTATCTCTCTCTGGCAGAGCCCGGCTGCCAAATTGGAAACGTCCAGACATTGCGCCCACAGGAAAGCTGCCAGCACTGAAAGCTCTAGCTGGTTTTCACTGTCCCTTGGAACTGCATTCGCTGCCACACAGACATTCACGCTCTGCTAAAGCATTGCTTCGTAATGGGGCAACACTCTGTATCTCTCTCTGGCAGAGCCCGGCTGCCAAATTGGAAACGTCCAGAGATTGCGCCCACAGGAAAGCTGCCAGCACTGAAAGCTCTAGCTGGTTTTCACTGTCCCTTGGAACTGCATTCGCTGCCACACAGACATTCGCGCTCTGCTAAAGCATTGCTTCGTAATGGGGCAACACTCTGTATCTCTCTCTGGCAGAGCCCGGCTGCCAAATTGGAAACGTCCAGACATTGCGCCCACAGGAAAGCTGCCAGCACTGAAAGCTCTAGCTGGTTTTCACTGTCCCTTGGAACTGCATTCGCTGCCACACAGACCTTTGCGCTCTGCTAAAGCATTGCTTCGTAATGGGGCAACACTCTGTATCTCTCTCTGGCAGAGCCCGGCTGCCAAATTGGAAACGTCCAGAGATTGCGCCCACAGGAAAGCTGCCAGCACTGAAAGCTCTAGCTGGTTTTCACTGTCCCTTGGAACTGCATTCGCTGCCACACAGACATTCGCGCTCTGCTAAAGCATTGCTTCCTAATGGGGCAACACTCTGTATCTCTCTCTGGCAGAGCCCGGCTGCCAAATTGGAAACGTCCAGACATTGCGCCCACAGGAAAGCTGCCAGCACTGAAAGCTCTAGCTGGTTTTCACTGTCCCTTGGAACTGCATTCGCTGCCACACAGACATTCGCGCTCTGCTAAAGCATTGCTTCGTAATGGGGCAACACTCTGTATCTCTCTCTGGCAGAGCCCGGCTGCCAAATTGGAAACGTCCAGAGATTGCGCCCACAGGAAAGCTGCCAGCACTGAAAGCTCTAGCTGGTTTTCACTGTCCCTTGGAACTGCATTCGCTGCCACACAGACATTCGCGCTCTGCTAAAGCATTGCTTCGTAATGGGGCAACACTCTGTATCTCTCTCTGGCAGAGCCCGGCTGCCAAATTGGAAACGTCCAGACATTGCGCCCACAGGAAAGCTGCCAGCACTGAAAGCTCTAGCTGGTTTTCACTGTCCCTTGGAACTGCATTCGCTGCCACACAGACATTCGCGCTCTGCTAAAGCATTGCTTCGTAATGGGGCAACACTCTGTATCTCTCTCTGGCAGAGCCCGGCTGCCAAATTGGAAACGTCCAGAGATTGCGCCCACAGGAAAGCTGCCAGCACTGAAAGCTCTAGCTGGTTTTCACTGTCCCTTGGAACTGCATTCGCTGCCACACACACATTTGCGCTCTGCTAAAGCTTAACTTGGTAATTGGGCAACACTCTGTCTCTCTCTCTGGCAGAGCCCGGCTGCCAAATTGGAAACGTCCAGACATTGCGCCCACAGGAAAGCTGCCAGCACTGAAAGCTCTAGCTGGTTTTCACTGTCCCTTGGAACTGCATTCGCTGCCACACAGACATTCGCGCTCTGCTAAAGCATTGCTTCGTAATGGGGCAACACTCTGTATCTCTCTCTGGCAGAGCCCGGCTGCCAAATTGGAAACGTCCAGAGATTGCGCCCACAGGAAAGCTGCCAGCACTGAAAGCTCTAGCTGGTTTTCACTGTCCCTTGGAACTGCATTCGCTGCCACACAGACATTCGCGCTCTGCTAAAGCATTGCTTCGTAATGGGGCAACACTCTGTATCTCTCTCTGGCAGAGCCCGGCTGCCAAATTGGAAACGTCCAGACATTGCGCCCACAGGAAAGCTGCCAGCACTGAAAGCTCTAGCTGGTTTTCACTGTCCCTTGGAACTGCATTCGCTGCCACACAGACATTCGCGCTCTGCTAAAGCATTGCTTCCTAATGGGGCAACACTCTGTATCTCTCTCTGGCAGAGCCCGGCTGCCAAATTGGAAACGTCCAGACATTGCGCCCACAGGAAAGCTGCCAGCACTGAAAGCTCTAGCTGGTTTTCACTGTCCCTTGGAACTGCATTCGCTGCCACACAGACATTCGCGCTCTGCTAAAGCATTGCTTCGTAATGGGGCAACACTCTGTATCTCTCTCTGGCAGAGCCCGGCTGCCAAATTGGAAACGTCCAGAGATTGCGCCCACAGGAAAGCTGCCAGCACTGAAAGCTCTAGCTGGTTTTCACTGTCCCTTGGAACTGCATTCGCTGCCACACAGACATTCGCGCTCTGCTAAAGCATTGCTTCGTAATGGGGCAACACTCTGTATCTCTCTCTGGCAGAGCCCGGCTGCCAAATTGGAAACGTCCAGAGATTGCGCCCACAGGAAAGCTGCCAGCACTGAAAGCTCTAGCTGGTTTTCACTGTCCCTTGGAACTGCATTCGCTGCCACACAGACATTCGCGCTCTGCTAAAGCATTGCTTCGTAATGGGGCAACACTCTGTATCTCTCTCTGGCAGAGCCCGGCTGCCAAATTGGAAACGTCCAGAGATTGCGCCCACAGGAAAGCTGCCAGCACTGAAAGCTCTAGCTGGTTTTCACTGTCCCTTGGAACTGCATTCGCTGCCACACAGACATTCGCGCTCTGCTAAAGCATTGCTTCGTAATGGGGCAACACTCTGTATCTCTCTCTGGCAGAGCCCGGCTGCCAAATTGGAAACGTCCAGAGATTGCGCCCACAGGAAAGCTGCCAGCACTGAAAGCTCTAGCTGGTTTTCACTGTCCCTTGGAACTGCATTCGCTGCCACACAGACATTCGCGCTCTGCTAAAGCATTGCTTCGTAATGGGGCAACACTCTGTATCTCTCTCTGGCAGAGCCCGGCTGCCAAATTGGAAACGTCCAGAGATTGCGCCCACAGGAAAGCTGCCAGCACTGAAAGCTCTAGCTGGTTTTCACTGTCCCTTGGAACTGCATTCGCTGCCACACAGACATTCGCGCTCTGCTAAAGCATTGCTTCGTAATGGGGCAACACTCTGTATCTCTCTCTGGCAGAGCCCGGCTGCCAAATTGGAAACGTCCAGAGATTGCGCCCACAGGAAAGCTGCCAGCACTGAAAGCTCTAGCTGGTTTTCACTGTCCCTTGGAACTGCATTCGCTGCCACACAGACATTCGCGCTCTGCTAAAGCATTGCTTCGTAATGGGGCAACACTCTGTATCTCTCTCTGGCAGAGTCCGGCTGCCAAATTGGAAACGTCCAGAGATTGCGCCCACAGGAAAGCTGCCAGCACTGAAAGCTCTAGCTGGTTTTCACTGTCCCTTGGAACTGCATTCGCTGCCACACAGACATTCGCGCTCTGCTAAAGCTTAACTTGGTAATTGGGCAACACTCTGTATCTCTCTCTGGCAGAGCCCGGCTGCCAAATTGGAAACGTCCAGACATTGCGCCCACAGGAAAGCTGCCAGCACTGAAAGCTCTAGCTGGTTTTCACTGTCCCTTGGAACTGCATTCGCTGCCACACAGACATTCGCGCTGTGCTAAAGCCTAACTTGGTAATTGGGCAACACTCTGTATCTCTCTCTGGCAGAGCCCGGCTGCCAAATTGGAAACGTCCAGACATTGCGCCCACAGGAAAGCTGCCAGCACTGAAAGCTCTAGCTGGTTTTCACTGTCCCTTGGAACTGCATTCGCTGCCACACAGACATTCGCGCTCTGCTAAAGCCTATCTTGGTAATTGGGCAACACTCTGTATCTCTCTCTGGCAGAGCCCGGCTGCCAAATTGGAAACGTCCAGACATTGCGCCCACAGGAAAGCTGCCAGCACTGAAAGCTCTAGCTGGTTTTCACTGTCCCTTGGAACTGCATTCGCTGCCACACAGACATTCGCGCTCTGCTAAAGCATTGCTTCGTAATGGGGCAACACTCTGTATCTCTCTCTGGCAGAGCCCGGCTGCCAAATTGGAAACGTCCAGAGATTGCGCCCACAGGAAAGCTGCCAGCACTGAAAGCTCTAGCTGGTTTTCACTGTCCCTTGGAACTGCATTCGCTGCCACACAGACATTCGCGCTCTGCTAAAGCATTGCTTCGTAATGGGGCAACACTCTGTATCTCTCTCTGGCAGAGCCCGGCTGCCAAATTGGAAACGTCCAGAGATTGCGCCCACAGGAAAGCTGCCAGCACTGAAAGCTCTAGCTGGTTTTCACTGTCCCTTGGAACTGCATTCGCTGCCACACAGACATTCGCGCTCTGCTAAAGCTTAACTTGGTAATTGGGCAACACTCTGTATCTCTCTCTGGCAGAGCCCGGCTGCCAAATTGGAAACGTCCAGACATTGCGCCCACAGGAAAGCTGCCAGCACTGAAAGCTCTAGCTGGTTTTCACTGTCCCTTGGAACTGCATTCGCTGCCACACAGACATTCGCGCTGTGCTAAAGCCTAACTTGGTAATTGGGCAACACTCTGTATCTCTCTCTGGCAGAGCCCGGCTGCCAAATTGGAAACGTCCAGAGATTGCGCCCACAGGAAAGCTGCCAGCACTGAAAGCTCTAGCTGGTTTTCACTGTCCCTTGGAACTGCATTCGCTGCCACACAGACATTCGCGCTCTGCTAAAGCATTGCTTCGTAATGGGGCAACACTCTGTATCTCTCTCTGGCAGAGCCCGGCTGCCAAATTGGAAACGTCCAGAGATTGCGCCCACAGGAAAGCTGCCAGCACTGAAAGCTCTAGCTGGTTTTCACTGTCCCTTGGAACTGCATTCGCTGCCACACAGACATTCGCGCTCTGCTAAAGCATTGCTTCGTAATGGGGCAACACTCTGTATCTCTCTCTGGCAGAGCCCGGCTGCCAAATTGGAAACGTCCAGAGACTGCGCCCACAGGAAAGCTGCCAGCACTGAAAGCTCTAGCTGGTTTTCACTGTCCCTTGGAACTGCATTCGCTGCCACACAGACATTCGCGCTCTGCTAAAGCATTGCTTCGTAATGGGGCAACACTCTGTATCTCTCTCTGGCAGAGCCCGGCTGCCAAATTGGAAACGTCCAGAGATTGCGCCCACAGGAAAGCTGCCAGCACTGAAAGCTCTAGCTGGTTTTCACTGTCCCTTGGAACTGCATTCGCTGCCACACAGACATTCGCGCTCTGCTAAAGCATTGCTTCGTAATGGGGCAACACTCTGTATCTCTCTCTGGCAGAGCCCGGCTGCCAAATTGGAAACGTCCAGAGATTGCGCCCACAGGAAAGCTGCCAGCACTGAAAGCTCTAGCTGGTTTTCACTGTCCCTTGGAACTGCATTCGCTGCCACACAGACATTCGCGCTCTGCTAAAGCATTGCTTCGTAATGGGGCAACACTCTGTATCTCTCTCTGGCAGAGCCCGGCTGCCAAATTGGAAACGTCCAGAGATTGCGCCCACAGGAAAGCTGCCAGCACTGAAAGCTCTAGCTGGTTTTCACTGTCCCTTGGAACTGCATTCGCTGCCACACAGACATTCGCGCTCTGCTAAAGCATTGCTTCGTAATGGGGCAACACTCTGTATCTCTCTCTGGCAGAGCCCGGCTGCCAAATTGGAAACGTCCAGAGATTGCGCCCACAGGAAAGCTGCCAGCACTGAAAGCTCTAGCTGGTTTTCACTGTCCCTTGGAACTGCATTCGCTGCCACACAGACATTCGCGCTCTGCTAAAGCTTAACTTGGTAATTGGGCAACACTCTGTATCTCTCTCTGGCAGAGCCCGGCTGCCAAATTGGAAACGTCCAGAGATTGCGCCCACAGGAAAGCTGCCAGCACTGAAAGCTCTAGCTGGTTTTCACTGTCCCTTGGAACTGCATTCGCTGCCACACAGACATTCGCGCTCTGCTAAAGCATTGCTTCGTAATGGGGCAACACTCTGTATCTCTCTCTGGCAGAGCCCGGCTGCCAAATTGGAAACGTCCAGAGACTGCGCCCACAGGAAAGCTGCCAGCACTGAAAGCTCTAGCTGGTTTTCACTGTCCCTTGGAACTGCATTCGCTGCCACACAGACATTCGCGCTCTGCTAAAGCATTGCTTCGTAATGGGGCAACACTCTGTATCTCTCTCTGGCAGAGCCCGGCTGCCAAATTGGAAACGTCCAGAGATTGCGCCCACAGGAAAGCTGCCAGCACTGAAAGCTCTAGCTGGTTTTCACTGTCCCTTGGAACTGCATTCGCTGCCACACAGACATTCGCGCTCTGCTAAAGCATTGCTTCGTAATGGGGCAACACTCTGTATCTCTCTCTGGCAGAGCCCGGCTGCCAAATTGGAAACGTCCAGAGATTGCGCCCACAGGAAAGCTGCCAGCACTGAAAGCTCTAGCTGGTTTTCACTGTCCCTTGGAACTGCATTCGCTGCCACACAGACATTCGCGCTCTGCTAAAGCATTGCTTCGTAATGGGGCAACACTCTGTATCTCTCTCTGGCAGAGCCCGGCTGCCAAATTGGAAACGTCCAGAGATTGCGCCCACAGGAAAGCTGCCAGCACTGAAAGCTCTAGCTGGTTTTCACTGTCCCTTGGAACTGCATTCGCTGCCACACAGACATTCGCGCTCTGCTAAAGCATTGCTTCGTAATGGGGCAACACTCTGTATCTCTCTCTGGCAGAGCCCGGCTGCCAAATTGGAAACGTCCAGAGATTGCGCCCACAGGAAAGCTGCCAGCACTGAAAGCTCTAGCTGGTTTTCACTGTCCCTTGGAACTGCATTCGCTGCCACACAGACATTCGCGCTCTGCTAAAGCTTAACTTGGTAATTGGGCAACACTCTGTATCTCTCTCTGGCAGAGCCCGGCTGCCAAATTGGAAACGTCCAGACATTGCGCCCACAGGAAAGCTGCCAGCACTGAAAGCTCTAGCTGGTTTTCACTGTCCCTTGGAACTGCATTCGCTGCCACACAGACATTCGCGCTGTGCTAAAGCCTAACTTGGTAATTGGGCAACACTCTGTATCTCTCTCTGGCAGAGCCCGGCTGCCAAATTGGAAACGTCCAGACATTGCGCCCACAGGAAAGCTGCCAGCACTGAAAGCTCTAGCTGGTTTTCACTGTCCCTTGGAACTGCATTCGCTGCCACACAGACATTCGCGCTCTGCTAAAGCCTAACTTGGTAATTGGGCAACACTCTGTATCTCTCTCTGGCAGAGCCCGGCTGCCAAATTGGAAACGTCCAGACATTGCGCCCACAGGAAAGCTGCCAGCACTGAAAGCTCTAGCTGGTTTTCACTGTCCCTTGGAACTGCATTCGCTGCCACACAGACATTTGCGCTCTGCTAAAGCATTGCTTCGTAATGGGGCAACACTCTGTATCTCTCTCTGGCAGAGCCCGGCTGCCAAATTGGAAACGTCCAGAGATTGCGCCCACAGGAAAGCTGCCAGCACTGAAAGCTCTAGCTGGTTTTCACTGTCCCTTGGAACTGCATTCGCTGCCACACAGACATTCGCGCTCTGCTAAAGCATTGCTTCGTAATGGGGCAACACTCTGTATCTCTCTCTGGCAGAGCCCGGCTGCCAAATTGGAAACGTCCAGAGATTGCGCCCACAGGAAAGCTGCCAGCACTGAAAGCTCTAGCTGGTTTTCACTGTCCCTTGGAACTGCATTCGCTGCCACACAGACATTCGCGCTCTGCTAAAGCTTAACTTGGTAATTGGGCAACACTCTGTATCTCTCTCTGGCAGAGCCCGGCTGCCAAATTGGAAACGTCCAGACATTGCGCCCACAGGAAAGCTGCCAGCACTGAAAGCTCTAGCTGGTTTTCACTGTCCCTTGGAACTGCATTCGCTGCCACACAGACATTCGCGCTGTTCTAAAGCCTAACTTGGTAATTGGGCAACACTCTGTATCTCTCTCTGGCAGAGCCCGGCTGCCAAATTGGAAACGTCCAGAGATTGCGCCCACAGGAAAGCTGCCAGCACTGAAAGCTCTAGCTGGTTTTCACTGTCCCTTGGAACTGCATTCGCTGCCACACAGACATTCGCGCTCTGCTAAAGCATTGCTTCGTAATGGGGCAACACTCTGTATCTCTCTCTGGCAGAGCCCGGCTGCCAAATTGGAAACGTCCAGAGATTGCGCCCACAGGAAAGCTGCCAGCACTGAAAGCTCTAGCTGGTTTTCACTGTCCCTTGGAACTGCATTCGCTGCCACACAGACATTCGCGCTCTGCTAAAGCATTGCTTCGTAATGGGGCAACACTCTGTATCTCTCTCTGGCAGAGCCCGGCTGCCAAATTGGAAACGTCCAGAGATTGCGCCCACAGGAAAGCTGCCAGCACTGAAAGCTCTAGCTGGTTTTCACTGTCCCTTGGAACTGCATTCGCTGCCACACAGACATTCGCGCTCTGCTAAAGCATTGCTTCGTAATGGGGCAACACTCTGTATCTCTCTCTGGCAGAGCCCGGCTGCCAAATTGGAAACGTCCAGACATTGCGCCCACAGGAAAGCTGCCAGCACTGAAAGCTCTAGCTGGTTTTCACTGTCCCTTGGAACTGCATTCGCTGCCACACAGACATTCGCGCTCTGCTAAAGCATTGCTTCGTAATGGGGCAACACTCTGTATCTCTCTCTGGCAGAGCCCGGCTGCCAAATTGGAAACGTCCAGAGATTGCGCCCACAGGAAAGCTGCCAGCACTGAAAGCTCTAGCTGGTTTTCACTGTCCCTTGGAACTGCATTCGCTGCCACACACACATTTGCGCTCTGCTAAAGCTTAACTTGGTAATTGGGCAACACTCTGTATCTCTCTCTGGCAGAGCCCGGCTGCCAAATTGGAAACGTCCAGACATTGCGCCCACAGGAAAGCTGCCAGCACTGAAAGCTCTAGCTGGTTTTCACTGTCCCTTGGAACTGCATTCGCTGCCACACAGACATTCGCGCTCTGCTAAAGCATTGCTTCGTAATGGGGCAACACTCTGTATCTCTCTCTGGCAGAGCCCGGCTGCCAAATTGGAAACGTCCAGAGATTGCGCCCACAGGAAAGCTGCCAGCACTGAAAGCTCTAGCTGGTTTTCACTGTCCCTTGGAACTGCATTCGCTGCCACACAGACATTCGCGCTCTGCTAAAGCATTGCTTCGTAATGGGGCAACACTCTGTATCTCTCTCTGGCAGAGCCCGGCTGCCAAATTGGAAACGTCCAGAGATTGCGCCCACAGGAAAGCTGCCAGCACTGAAAGCTCTAGCTGGTTTTCACTGTCCCTTGGAACTGCATTCGCTGCCACACAGACATTCGCGCTCTGCTAAAGCATTGCTTCGTAATGGGGCAACACTCTGTATCTCTCTCTGGCAGAGCCCGGCTGCCAAATTGGAAACGTCCAGAGATTGCGCCCACAGGAAAGCTGCCAGCACTGAAAGCTCTAGCTGGTTTTCACTGTCCCTTGGAACTGCATTCGCTGCCACACAGACATTCGCGCTCTGCTAAAGCATTGCTTCGTAATGGGGCAACACTCTGTATCTCTCTCTGGCAGAGCCCGGCTGCCAAATTGGAAACGTCCAGAGATTGCGCCCACAGGAAAGCTGCCAGCACTGAAAGCTCTAGCTGGTTTTCACTGTCCCTTGGAACTGCATTCGCTGCCACACAGACATTCGCGCTCTGCTAAAGCATTGCTTCGTAATGGGGCAACACTCTGTATCTCTCTCTGGCAGAGCCCGGCTGCCAAATTGGAAACGTCCAGAGATTGCGCCCACAGGAAAGCTGCCAGCACTGAAAGCTCTAGCTGGTTTTCACTGTCCCTTGGAACTGCATTCGCTGCCACACAGACATTCGCGCTCTGCTAAAGCATTGCTTCGTAATGGGGCAACACTCTGTATCTCTCTCTGGCAGAGCCCGGCTGCCAAATTGGAAACGTCCAGAGATTGCGCCCACAGGAAAGCTGCCAGCACTGAAAGCTCTAGCTGGTTTTCACTGTCCCTTGGAACTGCATTCGCTGCCACACAGACATTCGCGCTCTGCTAAAGCATTGCTTCGTAATGGGGCAACACTCTGTATCTCTCTCTGGCAGAGCCCGGCTGCCAAATTGGAAACGTCCAGAGATTGCGCCCACAGGAAAGCTGCCAGCACTGAAAGCTCTAGCTGGTTTTCACTGTCCCTTGGAACTGCATTCGCTGCCACACAGACATTCGCGCTCTGCTAAAGCATTGCTTCGTAATGGGGCAACACTCTGTATCTCTCTCTGGCAGAGCCCGGCTGCCAAATTGGAAACGTCCAGACATTGCGCCCACAGGAAAGCTGCCAGCACTGAAAGCTCTAGCTGGTTTTCACTGTCCCTTGGAACTGCATTCGCTGCCACACAGACATTCGCGCTCTGCTAAAGCATTGCTTCGTAATGGGGCAACACTCTGTATCTCTCTCTGGCAGAGCCCGGCTGCCAAATTGGAAACGTCCAGAGATTGCGCCCACAGGAAAGCTGCCAGCACTGAAAGCTCTAGCTGGTTTTCACTGTCCCTTGGAACTGCATTCGCTGCCACACACACATTTGCGCTCTGCTAAAGCTTAACTTGGTAATTGGGCAACACTCTGTATCTCTCTCTGGCAGAGCCCGGCTGCCAAATTGGAAACGTCCAGACATTGCGCCCACAGGAAAGCTGCCAGCACTGAAAGCTCTAGCTGGTTTTCACTGTCCCTTGGAACTGCATTCGCTGCCACACAGACATTCGCGCTCTGCTAAAGCATTGCTTCGTAATGGGGCAACACTCTGTATCTCTCTCTGGCAGAGCCCGGCTGCCAAATTGGAAACGTCCAGAGATTGCGCCCACAGGAAAGCTGCCAGCACTGAAAGCTCTAGCTGGTTTTCACTGTCCCTTGGAACTGCATTCGCTGCCACACAGACATTCGCGCTCTGCTAAAGCATTGCTTCGTAATGGGGCAACACTCTGTATCTCTCTCTGGCAGAGCCCGGCTGCCAAATTGGAAACGTCCAGAGATTGCGCCCACAGGAAAGCTGCCAGCACTGAAAGCTCTAGCTGGTTTTCACTGTCCCTTGGAACTGCATTCGCTGCCACACAGACATTCGCGCTCTGCTAAAGCATTGCTTCGTAATGGGGCAACACTCTGTATCTCTCTCTGGCAGAGCCCGGCTGCCAAATTGGAAACGTCCAGAGATTGCGCCCACAGGAAAGCTGCCAGCACTGAAAGCTCTAGCTGGTTTTCACTGTCCCTTGGAACTGCATTCGCTGCCACACAGACATTCGCGCTCTGCTAAAGCATTGCTTCCGAATGGGGCAACACTCTGTATCTCTCTCTGGCAGAGCCCGGCTGCCAAATTGGAAACGTCCAGAGATTGCGCCCACAGGAAAGCTGCCAGCACTGAAAGCTCTAGCTGGTTTTCACTGTCCCTTGGAACTGCATTCGCTGCCACACAGACATTCGCGCTCTGCTAAAGCATTGCTTCGTAATGGGGCAACACTCTGTATCTCTCTCTGGCAGAGCCCGGCTGCCAAATTGGAAACGTCCAGAGATTGCGCCCACAGGAAAGCTGCCAGCACTGAAAGCTCTAGCTGGTTTTCACTGTCCCTTGGAACTGCATTCGCTGCCACACAGACATTCGCGCTCTGCTAAAGCATTGCTTCCTAATGGGGCAACACTCTGTATCTCTCTCTGGCAGAGCCCGGCTGCCAAATTGGAAACGTCCAGACATTGCGCCCACAGGAAAGCTGCCAGCACTGAAAGCTCTAGCTGGTTTTCACTGTCCCTTGGAACTGCATTCGCTGCCACACAGACATTCGCGCTGTGCTAAAGCCTAACTTGGTAATTGGGCAACACTCTGTATCTCTCTCTGGCAGAGCCCGGCTGCCAAATTGGAAACGTCCAGACATTGCGCCCACAGGAAAGCTGCCAGCACTGAAAGCTCTAGCTGGTTTTCACTGTCCCTTGGAACTGCATTCGCTGCCACACAGACATTCGCGCTCTGCTAAAGCCTAACTTGGTAATTGGGCAACACTCTGTATCTCTCTCTGGCACAGCCCGGCTGCCAAATTGGAAACGTCCAGACATTGCGCCCACAGGAAAGCTGCCAGCACTGAAAGCTCTAGCTGGTTTTCACTGTCCCTTGGAACTGCATTCGCTGCCACACAGACATTCGCGCTCTGCTAAAGCTTTGCTTCGTAATGGGGCAACACTCTGTATCTCTCTCTGGCACAGCCCGGCTGCCAAATTGGAAACGTCCAGAGATTGCGCCCACAGGAAAGCTGCCAGCACTGAAAGCTCTAGCTGGTTTTCACTGTCCCTTGGAACTGCATTCGCTGCCACACAGACATTCGCGCTCTGCTAAAGCATTGCTTCGTAATGGGGCAACACTCTGTATCTCTCTCTGGCAGAGCCCGGCTGCCAAATTGGAAACGTCCAGACATTGCGCCCACAGGAAAGCTGCCAGCACTGAAAGCTCTAGCTGGTTTTCACTGTCCCTTGGAACTGCATTCGCTGCCACACAGACATTCGCGCTCTGCTAAAGCATTGCTTCCTAATGGGGCAACACTCTGTATCTCTCTCTGGCAGAGCCTGGCTGCCAAATTGGAAACGTCCAGAGACTGCGCCCACAGGAAAGCTGCCAGCACTGAAAGCTCTAGCTGGTTTTCACTGTCCCTTGGAACTGCATTCGCTGCCACACAGACATTCGCGCTCTGCTAAAGCATTGCTTCGTAATGGGGCAACACTCTGTATCTCTCTCTGGCAGAGCCCGGCTGCCAAATTGGAAACGTCCAGACATTGCGCCCACAGGAAAGCTGCCAGCACTGAAAGCTCTAGCTGGTTTTCACTGTCCCTTGGAACTGCATTCGCTGCCACACAGACATTCGCGCTCTGCTAAAGCATTGCTTCCGAATGGGGCAACACTCTGTATCTCTCTCTGGCAGAGCCCGGCTGCCAAATTGGAAACGTCCAGAGATTGCGCCCACAGGAAAGCTGCCAGCACTGAAAGCTCTAGCTGGTTTTCACTGTCCCTTGGAACTGCATTCGCTGCCACACAGACATTCGCGCTCTGCTAAAGCATTGCTTCGTAATGGGGCAACACTCTGTATCTCTCTCTGGCAGAGCCCGGCTGCCAAATTGGAAACGTCCAGAGATTGCGCCCACAGGAAAGCTGCCAGCACTGAAAGCTCTAGCTGGTTTTCACTGTCCCTTGGAACTGCATTCGCTGCCACACAGACATTCGCGCTCTGCTAAAGCATTGCTTCCTAATGGGGCAACACTCTGTATCTCTCTCTGGCAGAGCCCGGCTGCCAAATTGGAAACGTCCAGACATTGCGCCCACAGGAAAGCTGCCAGCACTGAAAGCTCTAGCTGGTTTTCACTGTCCCTTGGAACTGCATTCGCTGCCACACAGACATTCGCGCTCTGCTAAAGCATTGCTTCGTAATGGGGCAACACTCTGTATCTCTCTCTGGCAGAGCCCGGCTGCCAAATTGGAAACGTCCAGAGATTGCGCCCACAGGAAAGCTGCCAGCACTGAAAGCTCTAGCTGGTTTTCACTGTCCCTTGGAACTGCATTCGCTGCCACACAGACATTCGCGCTCTGCTAAAGCATTGCTTCGTAATGGGGCAACACTCTGTATCTCTCTCTGGCAGAGCCCGGCTGCCAAATTGGAAACGTCCAGAGATTGCGCCCACAGGAAAGCTGCCAGCACTGAAAGCTCTAGCTGGTTTTCACTGTCCCTTGGAACTGCATTCGCTGCCACACAGACATTCGCGCTCTGCTAAAGCTTAACTTGGTAATTGGGCAACACTCTGTATCTCTCTCTGGCAGAGCCCGGCTGCCAAATTGGAAACGTCCAGACATTGCGCCCACAGGAAAGCTGCCAGCACTGAAAGCTCTAGCTGGTTTTCACTGTCCCTTGGAACTGCATTCGCTGCCACACAGACATTCGCGCTGTGCTAAAGCCTAACTTGGTAATTGGGCAACACTCTGTATCTCTCTCTGGCAGAGCCCGGCTGCCAAATTGGAAACGTCCAGACATTGCGCCCACAGGAAAGCTGCCAGCACTGAAAGCTCTAGCTGGTTTTCACTGTCCCTTGGAACTGCATTCGCTGCCACACAGACATTCGCGCTCTGCTAAAGCATTGCTTCGTAATGGGGCAACACTCTGTATCTCTCTCTGGCAGAGCCCGGCTGCCAAATTGGAAACGTCCAGAGATTGCGCCCACAGGAAAGCTGCCAGCACTGAAAGCTCTAGCTGGTTTTCACTGTCCCTTGGAACTGCATTCGCTGCCACACAGACATTCGCGCTCTGCTAAAGCATTGCTTCGTAATGGGGCAACACTCTGTATCTCTCTCTGGCAGAGCCCGGCTGCCAAATTGGAAACGTCCAGAGATTGCGCCCACAGGAAAGCTGCCAGCACTGAAAGCTCTAGCTGGTTTTCACTGTCCCTTGGAACTGCATTCGCTGCCACACAGACATTCGCGCTCTGCTAAAGCATTGCTTCCTAATGGGGCAACACTCTGTATCTCTCTCTGGCAGAGCCCGGCTGCCAAATTGGAAACGTCCAGAGATTGGGCCCACAGGAAAGATGCCAGCACTGAAAGCTCTAGCTGGTTTTCACTGTCCCTTGGAACTGCATTCGCTGCCACACAGACATTCGCGCTCTGCTAAAGCATTGCTTCGTAATGGGGCAACACTCTGTATCTCTCTCTGGCAGAGCCCGGCTGCCAAATTGGAAACGTCCAGAGATTGCGCCCACAGGAAAGCTGCCAGCACTGAAAGCTCTAGCTGGTTTTCACTGTCCCTTGGAACTGCATTCGCTGCCACACAGACATTCGCGCTCTGCTAAAGCATTGCTTCCTAATGGGGCAACACTCTGTATCTCTCTCTGGCAGAGCCCGGCTGCCAAATTGGAAACGTCCAGAGATTGCGCCCACAGGAAAGCTGCCAGCACTGAAAGCTCTAGCTGGTTTTCACTGTCCCTTGGAACTGCATTCGCTGCCACACAGACATTTGCGCTCTGCTAAAGCATTGCTTCGTAATGGGGCAACACTCTGTATCTCTCTCTGGCAGAGCCCGGCTGCCAAATTGGAAACGTCCAGACATTGCGCCCACAGGAAAGCTGCCAGCACTGAAAGCTCTAGCTGGTTTTCACTGTCCCTTGGAACTGCATTCGCTGCCACACAGACATTCGCGCTCTGCTAAAGCATTGCTTCGTAATGGGGCAACACTCTGTATCTCTCTCTGGCAGAGCCCGGCTGCCAAATTGGAAACGTCCAGACATTGCGCCCACAGGAAAGCTGCCAGCACTGAAAGCTCTAGCTGGTTTTCACTGTCCCTTGGAACTGCATTCGCTGCCACACAGACATTCGCGCTCTGCTAAAGCCTAACTTGGTAATTGGGCAACACTCTGTATCTCTCTCTGGCAGAGCCCGGCTGCCAAATTGGAAACGTCCAGACATTGCGCCCACAGGAAAGCTGCCAGCACTGAAAGCTCTAGCTGGTTTTCACTGTCCTTTGGAACTGCATTCGCTGCCACACAGACATTCGCGCTCTGCTAAAGCTTTGCTTCCTAATGGGGCAACACTCTGTATCTCTCTCTGGCACAGCCCGGCTGCCAAATTGGAAACGTCCAGAGATTGCGCCCACAGGAAAGCTGCCAGCACTGAAAGCTCTAGCTGGTTTTCACTGTCCCTTGGAACTGCATTCGCTGCCACACAGACATTCGCGCTCTGCTAAAGCATTGCTTCGTAATGGGGCAACACTCTGTATCTCTCTCTGGCAGAGCCCGGCTGCCAAATTGGAAACGTCCAGAGATTGCGCCCACAGGAAAGCTGCCAGCACTGAAAGCTCTAGCTGGTTTTCACTGTCCCTTGGAACTGCATTCGCTGCCACACAGACATTCGCGCTCTGCTAAAGCATTGCTTCGTAATGGGGCAACACTCTGTATCTCTCTCTGGCAGAGCCCGGCTGCCAAATTGGAAACGTCCAGAGACTGCGCCCACAGGAAAGCTGCCAGCACTGAAAGCTCTAGCTGGTTTTCACTGTCCCTTGGAACTGCATTCGCTGCCACACAGACATTCGCGCTCTGCTAAAGCATTGCTTCGTAATGGGGCAACACTCTGTATCTCTCTCTGGCAGAGCCCGGCTGCCAAATTGGAAACGTCCAGACATTGCGCCCACAGGAAAGCTGCCAGCACTGAAAGCTCTAGCTGGTTTTCACTGTCCCTTGGAACTGCATTCGCTGCCACACAGACATTCGCGCTCTGCTAAAGCATTGCTTCCGAATGGGGCAACACTCTGTATCTCTCTCTGGCAGAGCCCGGCTGCCAAATTGGAAACGTCCAGAGATTGCGCCCACAGGAAAGCTGCCAGCACTGAAAGCTCTAGCTGGTTTTCACTGTCCCTTGGAACTGCATTCGCTGCCACACAGACATTCGCGCTCTGCTAAAGCATTGCTTCGTAATGGGGCAACACTCTGTATCTCTCTCTGGCAGAGCCCGGCTGCCAAATTGGAAACGTCCAGAGATTGCGCCCACAGGAAAGCTGCCAGCACTGAAAGCTCTAGCTGGTTTTCACTGTCCCTTGGAACTGCATTCGCTGCCACACAGACATTCGCGCTCTGCTAAAGCATTGCTTCGTAATGGGGCAACACTCTGTATCTCTCTCTGGCAGAGCCCGGCTGCCAAATTGGAAACGTCCAGAGATTGCGCCCACAGGAAAGCTGCCAGCACTGAAAGCTCTAGCTGGTTTTCACTGTCCCTTGGAACTGCATTCGCTGCCACACAGACATTCGCGCTCTGCTAAAGCATTGCTTCGTAATGGGGCAACACTCTGTATCTCTCTCTGGCAGAGCCCGGCTGCCAAATTGGAAACGTCCAGAGATTGCGCCCACAGGAAAGCTGCCAGCACTGAAAGCTCTAGCTGGTTTTCACTGTCCCTTGGAACTGCATTCGCTGCCACACAGACATTCGCGCTCTGCTAAAGCATTGCTTCGTAATGGGGCAACACTCTGTATCTCTCTCTGGCAGAGCCCGGCTGCCAAATTGGAAACGTCCAGACATTGCGCCCACAGGAAAGCTGCCAGCACTGAAAGCTCTAGCTGGTTTTCACTGTCCCTTGGAACTGCATTCGCTGCCACACAGACATTCGCGCTCTGCTAAAGCATTGCTTCGTAATGGGGCAACACTCTGTATCTCTCTCTGGCAGAGCCCGGCTGCCAAATTGGAAACGTCCAGAGATTGCGCCCACAGGAAAGCTGCCAGCACTGAAAGCTCTAGCTGGTTTTCACTGTCCCTTGGAACTGCATTCGCTGCCACACAGACATTCGCGCTCTGCTAAAGCATTGCTTCGTAATGGGGCAACACTCTGTATCTCTCTCTGGCAGAGCCCGGCTGCCAAATTGGAAACGTCCAGAGATTGCGCCCACAGGAAAGCTGCCAGCACTGAAAGCTCTAGCTGGTTTTCACTGTCCCTTGGAACTGCATTCGCTGCCACACAGACATTCGCGCTCTGCTAAAGCATTGCTTCGTAATGGGGCAACACTCTGTATCTCTCTCTGGCAGAGCCCGGCTGCCAAATTGGAAACGTCCAGACATTGCGCCCACAGGAAAGCTGCCAGCACTGAAAGCTCTAGCTGGTTTTCACTGTCCCTTGGAACTGCATTCGCTGCCACACAGACATTCGCGCTCTGCTAAAGCATTGCTTCGTAATGGGGCAACACTCTGTATCTCTCTCTGGCAGAGCCCGGCTGCCAAATTGGAAACGTCCAGAGATTGCGCCCACAGGAAAGCTGCCAGCACTGAAAGCTCTAGCTGGTTTTCACTGTCCCTTGGAACTGCATTCGCTGCCACACAGACATTCGCGCTCTGCTAAAGCATTGCTTCGTAATGGGGCAACACTCTGTATCTCTCTCTGGCAGAGCCCGGCTGCCAAATTGGAAACGTCCAGACATTGCGCCCACAGGAAAGCTGCCAGCACTGAAAGCTCTAGCTGGTTTTCACTGTCCCTTGGAACTGCATTCGCTGCCACACAGACATTCGCGCTCTGCTAAAGCATTGCTTCGTAATGGGGCAACACTCTGTATCTCTCTCTGGCAGAGCCCGGCTGCCAAATTGGAAACGTCCAGAGATTGCGCCCACAGGAAAGCTGCCAGCACTGAAAGCTCTAGCTGGTTTTCACTGTCCCTTGGAACTGCATTCGCTGCCACACAGACATTCGCGCTCTGCTAAAGCATTGCTTCGTAATGGGGCAACACTCTGTATCTCTCTCTGGCAGAGCCCGGCTGCCAAATTGGAAACGTCCAGAGATTGCGCCCACAGGAAAGCTGCCAGCACTGAAAGCTCTAGCTGGTTTTCACTGTCCCTTGGAACTGCATTCGCTGCCACACAGACATTCGCGCTCTGCTAAAGCATTGCTTCGTAATGGGGCAACACTCTGTATCTCTCTCTGGCAGAGCCCGGCTGCCAAATTGGAAACGTCCAGACATTGCGCCCACAGGAAAGCTGCCAGCACTGAAAGCTCTAGCTGGTTTTCACTGTCCCTTGGAACTGCATTCGCTGCCACACAGACATTCGCGCTGTGCTAAAGCCTAACTTGGTAATTGGGCAACACTCTGTATCTCTCTCTGGCAGAGCCCGGCTGCCAAATTGGAAACGTCCAGACATTGCGCCCACAGGAAAGCTGCCAGCACTGAAAGCTCTAGCTGGTTTTCACTGTCCCTTGGAACTGCATTCGCTGCCACACAGACATTCGCGCTCTGCTAAAGCATTGCTTCGTAATGGGGCAACACTCTGTATCTCTCTCTGGCAGAGCCCGGCTGCCAAATTGGAAACGTCCAGAGATTGCGCCCACAGGAAAGCTGCCAGCACTGAAAGCTCTAGCTGGTTTTCACTGTCCCTTGGAACTGCATTCGCTGCCACACAGACATTCGCGCTCTGCTAAAGCATTGCTTCGTAATGGGGCAACACTCTGTATCTCTCTCTGGCAGAGCCCGGCTGCCAAATTGGAAACGTCCAGAGATTGCGCCCACAGGAAAGCTGCCAGCACTGAAAGCTCTAGCTGGTTTTCACTGTCCCTTGGAACTGCATTCGCTGCCACACAGACATTCGCGCTCTGCTAAAGCATTGCTTCCTAATGGGGCAACACTCTGTATCTCTCTCTGGCAGAGCCCGGCTGCCAAATTGGAAACGTCCAGAGATTGCGCCCACAGGAAAGCTGCCAGCACTGAAAGCTCTAGCTGGTTTTCACTGTCCCTTGGAACTGCATTCGCTGCCACACAGACATTCGCGCTCTGCTAAAGCATTGCTTCGTAATGGGGCAACACTCTGTATCTCTCTCTGGCAGAGCCCGGCTGCCAAATTGGAAACGTCCAGAGATTGCGCCCACAGGAAAGCTGCCAGCACTGAAAGCTCTAGCTGGTTTTCACTGTCCCTTGGAACTGCATTCGCTGCCACACAGACATTCGCGCTCTGCTAAAGCATTGCTTCCTAATGGGGCAACACTCTGTATCTCTCTCTGGCAGAGCCCGGCTGCCAAATTGGAAACGTCCAGAGATTGCGCCCACAGGAAAGCTGCCAGCACTGAAAGCTCTAGCTGGTTTTCACTGTCCCTTGGAACTGCATTCGCTGCCACACAGACATTTGCGCTCTGCTAAAGCATTGCTTCGTAATGGGGCAACACTCTGTATCTCTCTCTGGCAGAGCCCGGCTGCCAAATTGGAAACGTCCAGACATTGCGCCCACAGGAAAGCTGCCAGCACTGAAAGCTCTAGCTGGTTTTCACTGTCCCTTGGAACTGCATTCGCTGCCACACAGACATTCGCGCTCTGCTAAAGCATTGCTTCGTAATGGGGCAACACTCTGTATCTCTCTCTGGCAGAGCCCGGCTGCCAAATTGGAAACGTCCAGACATTGCGCCCACAGGAAAGCTGCCAGCACTGAAAGCTCTAGCTGGTTTTCACTGTCCCTTGGAACTGCATTCGCTGCCACACAGACATTCGCGCTCTGCTAAAGCATTGCTTCGTAATGGGGCAACACTCTTTATCTCTCTCTGGCAGAGCCCGGCTGCCAAATTGGAAACGTCCAGAGATTGCGCCCACAGGAAAGCTGCCAGCACTGAAAGCTCTAGCTGGTTTTCACTGTCCCTTGGAACTGCATTCGCTGCCACACAGACATTCGCGCTCTGCTAAAGCATTGCTTCGTAATGGGGCAACACTCTGTATCTCTCTCTGGCAGAGCCCGGCTGCCAAATTGGAAACGTCCAGAGATTGCGCCCACAGGAAAGCTGCCAGCACTGAAAGCTCTAGCTGGTTTTCACTGTCCCTTGGAACTGCATTCGCTGCCACACAGACATTCGCGCTCTGCTAAAGCATTGCTTCGTAATGGGGCAACACTCTGTATCTCTCTCTGGCAGAGCCCGGCTGCCAAATTGGAAACGTCCAGAGATTGCGCCCACAGGAAAGCTGCCAGCACTGAAAGCTCTAGCTGGTTTTCACTGTCCCTTGGAACTGCATTCGCTGCCACACAGACATTCGCGCTCTGCTAAAGCATTGCTTCGTAATGGGGCAACACTCTGTATCTCTCTCTGGCAGAGCCCGGCTGCCAAATTGGAAACGTCCAGAGATTGCGCCCACAGGAAAGCTGCCAGCACTGAAAGCTCTAGCTGGTTTTCACTGTCCCTTGGAACTGCATTCGCTGCCACACAGACATTCGCGCTCTGCTAAAGCATTGCTTCCGAATGGGGCAACACTCTGTATCTCTCTCTGGCAGAGCCCGGCTGCCAAATTGGAAACGTCCAGAGATTGCGCCCACAGGAAAGCTGCCAGCACTGAAAGCTCTAGCTGGTTTTCACTGTCCCTTGGAACTGCATTCGCTGCCACACAGACATTCGCGCTCTGCTAAAGCATTGCTTCGTAATGGGGCAACACTCTGTATCTCTCTCTGGCAGAGCCCGGCTGCCAAATTGGAAACGTCCAGAGATTGCGCCCACAGGAAAGCTGCCAGCACTGAAAGCTCTAGCTGGTTTTCACTGTCCCTTGGAACTGCATTCGCTGCCACACAGACATTCGCGCTCTGCTAAAGCATTGCTTCGTAATGGGGCAACACTCTGTATCTCTCTCTGGCAGAGCCCGGCTGCCAAATTGGAAACGTCCAGAGATTGCGCCCACAGGAAAGCTGCCAGCACTGAAAGCTCTAGCTGGTTTTCACTGTCCCTTGGAACTGCATTCGCTGCCACACAGACATTCGCGCTCTGCTAAAGCATTGCTTCGTAATGGGGCAACACTCTGTATCTCTCTCTGGCAGAGCCCGGCTGCCAAATTGGAAACGTCCAGAGATTGCGCCCACAGGAAAGCTGCCAGCACTGAAAGCTCTAGCTGGTTTTCACTGTCCCTTGGAACTGCATTCGCTGCCACACCGACATTCGCGCTCTGCTAAAGCTTAACTTGGTAATTGGGCAACACTCTGTATCTCTCTCTGGCAGAGCCCGGCTGCCAAATTGGAAACGTCCAGACATTGCGCCCACAGGAAAGCTGCCAGCACTGAAAGCTCTAGCTGGTTTTCACTGTCCCTTGGAACTGCATTCGCTGCCACACAGACATTCGCGCTGTGCTAAAGCCTAACTTGGTAATTGGGCAACACTCTGTATCTCTCTCTGGCAGAGCCCGGCTGCCAAATTGGAAACGTCCAGACATTGCGCCCACAGGAAAGCTGCCAGCACTGAAAGCTCTAGCTGGTTTTCACTGTCCCTTGGAACTGCATTCGCTGCCACACAGACATTCGCGCTCTGCTAAAGCATTGCTTCGTAATGGGGCAACACTCTGTATCTCTCTCTGGCAGAGCCCGGCTGCCAAATTGGAAACGTCCAGAGATTGCGCCCACAGGAAAGCTGCCAGCACTGAAAGCTCTAGCTGGTTTTCACTGTCCCTTGGAACTGCATTCGCTGCCACACAGACATTCGCGCTCTGCTAAAGCATTGCTTCGTAATGGGGCAACACTCTGTATCTCTCTCTGGCAGAGCCCGGCTGCCAAATTGGAAACGTCCAGAGATTGCGCCCACAGGAAAGCTGCCAGCACTGAAAGCTCTAGCTGGTTTTCACTGTCCCTTGGAACTGCATTCGCTGCCACACAGACATTCGCGCTCTGCTAAAGCATTGCTTCGTAATGGGGCAACACTCTGTATCTCTCTCTGGCAGAGCCCGGCTGCCAAATTGGAAACGTCCAGAGATTGGGCCCACAGGAAAGATGCCAGCACTGAAAGCTCTAGCTGGTTTTCACTGTCCCTTGGAACTGCATTCGCTGCCACACAGACATTCGCGCTCTGCTAAAGCATTGCTTCGTAATGGGGCAACACTCTGTATCTCTCTCTGGCAGAGCCCGGCTGCCAAATTGGAAACGTCCAGAGATTGCGCCCACAGGAAAGCTGCCAGCACTGAAAGCTCTAGCTGGTTTTCACTGTCCCTTGGAACTGCATTCGCTGCCACACAGACATTCGCGCTCTGCTAAAGCATTGCTTCGTAATGGGGCAACACTCTGTATCTCTCTCTGGCAGAGCCCGGCTGCCAAATTGGAAACGTCCAGAGATTGCGCCCACAGGAAAGCTGCCAGCACTGAAAGCTCTAGCTGGTTTTCACTGTCCCTTGGAACTGCATTCGCTGCCACACAGACATTCGCGCTCTGCTAAAGCATTGCTTCGTAATGGGGCAACACTCTGTATCTCTCTCTGGCAGAGCCCGGCTGCCAAATTGGAAACGTCCAGAGATTGCGCCCACAGGAAAGCTGCCAGCACTGAAAGCTCTAGCTGGTTTTCACTGTCCCTTGGAACTGCATTCGCTGCCACACAGACATTCGCGCTCTGCTAAAGCATTGCTTCGTAATGGGGCAACACTCTGTATCTCTCTCTGGCAGAGCCCGGCTGCCAAATTGGAAACGTCCAGACATTGCGCCCACAGGAAAGCTGCCAGCACTGAAAGCTCTAGCTGGTTTTCACTGTCCCTTGGAACTGCATTCGCTGCCACACAGACATTCGCGCTCTGCTAAAGCATTGCTTCGTAATGGGGCAACACTCTGTATCTCTCTCTGGCAGAGCCCGGCTGCCAAATTGGAAACGTCCAGACATTGCGCCCACAGGAAAGCTGCCAGCACTGAAAGCTCTAGCTGGTTTTCACTGTCCCTTGGAACTGCATTCGCTGCCACACAGACATTCGCGCTCTGCTAAAGCATTGCTTCGTAATGGGGCAACACTCTGTATCTCTCTCTGGCAGAGCCCGGCTGCCAAATTGGAAACGTCCAGAGATTGCGCCCACAGGAAAGCTGCCAGCACTGAAAGCTCTAGCTGGTTTTCACTGTCCCTTGGAACTGCATTCGCTGCCACACAGACATTCGCGCTCTGCTAAAGCATTGCTTCGTAATGGGGCAACACTCTGTATCTCTCTCTGGCAGAGCCCGGCTGCCAAATTGGAAACGTCCAGAGATTGCGCCCACAGGAAAGCTGCCAGCACTGAAAGCTCTAGCTGGTTTTCACTGTCCCTTGGAACTGCATTCGCTGCCACACAGACATTCGCGCTCTGCTAAAGCATTGCTTCCTAATGGGGCAACACTCTGTATCTCTCTCTGGCAGAGCCCGGCTGCCAAATTGGAAACGTCCAGACATTGCGCCCACAGGAAAGCTGCCAGCACTGAAAGCTCTAGCTGGTTTTCACTGTCCCTTGGAACTGCATTCGCTGCCACACAGACATTTGCGCTCTGCTAAAGCATTGCTTCGTAATGGGGCAACACTCTGTATCTCTCTCTGGCAGAGCCCGGCTGCCAAATTGGAAACGTCCAGAGATTGCGCCCACAGGAAAGCTGCCAGCACTGAAAGCTCTAGCTGGTTTTCACTGTCCCTTGGAACTGCATTCACTGCCACACAGACATTCGCGCTCTGCTAAAGCATTGCTTCGTAATGGGGCAACACTCTGTATCTCTCTCTGGCAGAGCCCGGCTGCCAAATTGGAAACGTCCAGAGATTGCGCCCACAGGAAAGCTGCCAGCACTGAAAGCTCTAGCTGGTTTTCACTGTCCCTTGGAACTGCATTCGCTGCCACACAGACATTCGCGCTCTGCTAAAGCATTGCTTCGTAATGGGGCAACACTCTGTATCTCTCTCTGGCAGAGCCCGGCTGTCAAATTGGAAACGTCCAGACATTGCGCCCACAGGAAAGCTGCCAGCACTGAAAGCTCTAGCTGGTTTTCACTGTCCCTTGGAACTGCATTCGCTGCCACACAGACATTCGCGCTCTGCTAAAGCATTGCTTCGTAATGGGGCAACACTCTGTATCTCTCTCTGGCAGAGCCCAGCTGCCAAATTGGAAACGTCCAGAGATTGCGCCCACAGGAAAGCTGCCAGCACTGAAAGCTCTAGCTGGTTTTCACTGTCCCTTGGAACTGCATTCGCTGCCACACAGACATTCGCGCTCTGCTAAAGCATTGCTTCCTAATGGGGCAACACTCTGTATCTCTCTCTGGCAGAGCCCGGCTGCCAAATTGGAAACGTCCAGAGATTGCGCCCACAGGAAAGCTGCCAGCACTGAAAGCTCTAGCTGGTTTTCACTGTCCCTTGGAACTGCATTCGCTGCCACACAGACATTCGCGCTCTGCTAAAGCATTGCTTCGTAATGGGGCAACACTCTGTATCTCTCTCTGTGGCAGAGCCTGGCTGCCAAATTGGAAACGTCCAGACATTGCGCCCACAGGAAAGCTGCCAGCACTGAAAGCTCTAGCTGGTTTTCACTGTCCCTTGGAACTGCATTCGCTGCCACACAGACATTCGTGCTCTGCTAAAGCATTGCTTCGTAATGGGGCAACACTCTGTATCTCTCTCTGGCAGAGCCCGGCTGCCAAATTGGAAACGTCCAGAGATTGCGCCCACAGGAAAGCTGCCAGCACTGAAAGCTCTAGCTGGTTTTCACTGTCCCTTGGAACTGCATTCGCTGCCACACAGACATTCGCGCTCTGCTAAAGCATTGCTTCGTAATGGGGCAACACTCTGTATCTCTCTCTGGCAGAGCCCGGCTGCCAAATTGGAAACGTCCAGAGATTGCGCCCACAGGAAAGCTGCCAGCACTGAAAGCTCTAGCTGGTTTTCACTGTCCCTTGGAACTGCATTCGCTGCCACACAGACATTCGCGCTCTGCTAAAGCATTGCTTCCTAATGGGGCAACACTCTGTATCTCTCTCTGGCAGAGCCCGGCTGCCAAATTGGAAACGTCCAGAGATTGCGCCCACAGGAAAGCTGCCAGCACTGAAAGCTCTAGCTGGTTTTCACTGTCCCTTGGAACTGCATTCGCTGCCACACAGACATTCGCGCTCTGCTAAAGCATTGCTTCGTAATGGGGCAACACTCTGTATCTCTCTCTGGCAGAGCCCGGCTGCCAAATTGGAAACGTCCAGAGATTGCGCCCACAGGAAAGCTGCCAGCACTGAAAGCTCTAGCTGGTTTTCACTGTCCCTTGGAACTGCATTCGCTGCCACACAGACATTCGCGCTCTGCTAAAGCATTGCTTCGTAATGGGGCAACACTCTGTATCTCTCTCTGGCAGAGCCCGGCTGCCAAATTGGAAACGTCCAGACATTGCGCCCACAGGAAAGCTGCCAGCACTGAAAGCTCTAGCTGGTTTTCACTGTCCCTTGGAACTGCATTCGCTGCCACACAGACATTCGCGCTCTGCTAAAGCATTGCTTCGTAATGGGGCAACACTCTGTATCTCTCTCTGGCAGAGCCCGGCTGCCAAATTGGAAACGTCCAGAGATTGCGCCCACAGGAAAGCTGCCAGCACTGAAAGCTCTAGCTGGTTTTCACTGTCCCTTGGAACTGCATTCGCTGCCACACAGACATTCGCGCTCTGCTAAAGCATTGCTTCCTAATGGGGCAACACTCTGTATCTCTCTCTGGCAGAGCCCGGCTGCCAAATTGGAAACGTCCAGAGATTGGGCCCACAGGAAAGATGCCAGCACTGAAAGCTCTAGCTGGTTTTCACTGTCCCTTGGAACTGCATTCGCTGCCACACAGACATTCGCGCTCTGCTAAAGCATTGCTTCGTAATGGGGCAACACTCTGTATCTCTCTCTGGCAGAGCCCGGCTGCCAAATTGGAAACGTCCAGACATTGCGCCCACAGGAAAGCTGCCAGCACTGAAAGCTCTAGCTGGTTTTCACTGTCCCTTGGAACTGCATTCGCTGCCACACAGACATTCGCGCTCTGCTAAAGCATTGCTTCGTAATGGGGCAACACTCTGTATCTCTCTCTGGCAGAGCCCGGCTGCCAAATTGGAAACGTCCAGAGATTGCGCCCACAGGAAAGCTGCCAGCACTGAAAGCTCTAGCTGGTTTTCACTGTCCCTTGGAACTGCATTCGCTGCCACACAGACATTCGCGCTCTGCTAAAGCATTGCTTCGTAATGGGGCAACACTCTGTATCTCTCTCTGTCAGAGCCCGGCTGCCAAATTGGAAACGTCCAGAGATTGCGCCCACAGGAAAGCTGCCAGCACTGAAAGCTCTAGCTGGTTTTCACTGTCCCTTGGAACTGCATTCGCTGCCACACAGACATTCGCGCTCTGCTAAAGCATTGCTTCGTAATGGGGCAACACTCTGTATCTCTCTCTGGCAGAGCCCGGCTGCCAAATTGGAAACGTCCAGACATTGCGCCCACAGGAAAGCTGCCAGCACTGAAAGCTCTAGCTGGTTTTCACTGTCCCTTGGAACTGCATTCGCTGCCACACAGACATTCGCGCTCTGCTAAAGCATTGCTTCGTAATGGGGCAACACTCTGTATCTCTCTCTGGCAGAGCCCGGCTGCCAAATTGGAAACGTCCAGACATTGCGCCCACAGGAAAGCTGCCAGCACTGAAAGCTCTAGCTGGTTTTCACTGTCCCTTGGAACTGCATTCGCTGCCACACAGACATTCGCGCTCTGCTAAAGCATTGCTTCGTAATGGGGCAACACTCTGTATCTCTCTCTGGCAGAGCCCGGCTGCCAAATTGGAAACGTCCAGAGATTGCGCCCACAGGAAAGCTGCCAGCACTGAAAGCTCTAGCTGGTTTTCACTGTCCCTTGGAACTGCATTCGCTGCCACACAGACATTCGCGCTCTGCTAAAGCTTAACTTGGTAATTGGGCAACACTCTGTATCTCTCTCTGGCAGAGCCCGGCTGCCAAATTGGAAACGTCCAGACATTGCGCCCACAGGAAAGCTGCCAGCACTGAAAGCTCTAGCTGGTTTTCACTGTCCCTTGGAACTGCATTCGCTGCCACACAGACATTCGCGCTGTGCTAAAGCCTAACTTGGTAATTGGGCAACACTCTGTATTTCTCTCTGGCAGAGCCCGGCTGCCAAATTGGAAACGTCCAGACATTGCGCCCACAGGAAAGCTGCCAGCACTGAAAGCTCTAGCTGGTTTTCACTGTCCCTTGGAACTGCATTCGCTGCCACACAGACATTCGCGCTCTGCTAAAGCATTGCTTCGTAATGGGGCAACACTCTGTATCTCTCTCTGGCAGAGCCCGGCTGCCAAATTGGAAACGTCCAGACATTGCGCCCACAGGAAAGCTGCCAGCACTGAAAGCTCTAGCTGGTTTTCACTGTCCCTTGGAACTGCATTCGCTGCCACACAGACATTCGCGCTCTGCTAAAGCATTGCTTCGTAATGGGGCAACACTCTGTATCTCTCTCTGGCAGAGCCCGGCTGCCAAATTGGAAACGTCCAGACATTGCGCCCACAGGAAAGCTGCCAGCACTGAAAGCTCTAGCTGGTTTTCACTGTCCCTTGGAACTGCATTCGCTGCCACACAGACATTCGCGCTCTGCTAAAGCATTGCTTCGTAATGGGGCAACACTCTGTATCTCTCTCTGGCAGAGCCCGGCTGCCAAATTGGAAACGTCCAGAGATTGCGCCCACAGGAAAGCTGCCAGCACTGAAAGCTCTAGCTGGTTTTCACTGTCCCTTGGAACTGCATTCGCTGCCACACAGACATTCGCGCTCTGCTAAAGCATTGCTTCGTAATGGGGCAACACTCTGTATCTCTCTCTGGCAGAGCCCGGCTGCCAAATTGGAAACGTCCAGAGATTGCGCCCACAGGAAAGCTGCCAGCACTGAAAGCTCTAGCTGGTTTTCACTGTCCCTTGGAACTGCATTCGCTGCCACACAGACATTCGCGCTCTGCTAAAGCATTGCTTCGTAATGGGGCAACACTCTGTATCTCTCTCTGGCAGAGCCCGGCTGCCAAATTGGAAACGTCCAGAGATTGCGCCCACAGGAAAGCTGCCAGCACTGAAAGCTCTAGCTGGTTTTCACTGTCCCTTGGAACTGCATTCGCTGCCACACAGACATTCGCGCTCTGCTAAAGCATTGCTTCGTAATGGGGCAACACTCTGTATCTCTCTCTGGCAGAGCCCGGCTGCCAAATTGGAAACGTCCAGAGATTGCGCCCACAGGAAAGCTGCCAGCACTGAAAGCTCTAGCTGGTTTTCACTGTCCCTTGGAACTGCATTCGCTGCCACACAGACATTCGCGCTCTGCTAAAGCTTAACTTGGTAATTGGGCAACACTCTGTATCTCTCTCTGGCAGAGCCCGGCTGCCAAATTGGAAACGTCCAGAGATTGCGCCCACAGGAAAGCTGCCAGCACTGAAAGCTCTAGCTGGTTTTCACTGTCCCTTGGAACTGCATTCGCTGCCACACAGACATTCGCGCTGTGCTAAAGCCTAACTTGGTAATTGGGCAACACTCTGTATCTCTCTCTGGCAGAGCCTGGCTGCCAAATTGGAAACGTCCAGACATTGCGCCCACAGGAAAGCTGCCAGCACTGAAAGCTCTAGCTGGTTTTCACTGTCCCTTGGAACTGCATTCGCTGCCACACAGACATTCGCGCTCTGCTAAAGCATTGCTTCGTAATGGGGCAACACTCTGTATCTCTCTCTGGCAGAGCCCGGCTGCCAAATTGGAAACGTCCAGACATTGCGCCCACAGGAAAGCTGCCAGCACTGAAAGCTCTAGCTGGTTTTCACTGTCCCTTGGAACTGCATTCGCTGCCACACAGACATTCGCGCTCTGCTAAAGCATTGCTTCGTAATGGGGCAACACTCTGTATCTCTCTCTGGCAGAGCCCGGCTGCCAAATTGGAAACGTCCAGAGATTGCGCCCACAGGAAAGCTGCCAGCACTGAAAGCTCTAGCTGGTTTTCACTGTCCCTTGGAACTGCATTCGCTGCCACACAGACATTCGCGCTCTGCTAAAGCATTGCTTCGTAATGGGGCAACACTCTGTATCTCTCTCTGGCAGAGCCCGGCTGCCAAATTGGAAACGTCCAGAGATTGCGCCCACAGGAAAGCTGCCAGCACTGAAAGCTCTAGCTGGTTTTCACTGTCCCTTGGAACTGCATTCGCTGCCACACAGACATTCGCGCTCTGCTAAAGCATTGCTTCGTAATGGGGCAACACTCTGTATCTCTCTCTGGCAGAGCCCGGCTGCCAAATTGGAAACGTCCAGACATTGCGCCCACAGGAAAGCTGCCAGCACTGAAAGCTCTAGCTGGTTTTCACTGTCCCTTGGAACTGCATTCGCTGCCACACAGACATTCGCGCTCTGCTAAAGCATTGCTTCGTAATGGGGCAACACTCTGTATCTCTCTCTGGCAGAGCCCGGCTGCCAAATTGGAAACGTCCAGAGATTGCGCCCACAGGAAAGCTGCCAGCACTGAAAGCTCTAGCTGGTTTTCACTGTCCCTTGGAACTGCATTCGCTGCCACACAGACATTCGCGCTCTGCTAAAGCATTGCTTCGTAATGGGGCAACACTCTGTATCTCTCTCTGGCAGAGCCCGGCTGCCAAATTGGAAACGTCCAGAGATTGCGCCCACAGGAAAGCTGCCAGCACTGAAAGCTCTAGCTGGTTTTCACTGTCCCTTGGAACTGCATTCGCTGCCACACAGACATTCGCGCTCTGCTAAAGCATTGCTTCGTAATGGGGCAACACTCTGTATCTCTCTCTGGCAGAGCCCGGCTGCCAAATTGGAAACGTCCAGACATTGCGCCCACAGGAAAGCTGCCAGCACTGAAAGCTCTAGCTGGTTTTCACTGTCCCTTGGAACTGCATTCGCTGCCACACAGACATTCGCGCTCTGCTAAAGCATTGCTTCGTAATGGGGCAACACTCTGTATCTCTCTCTGGCAGAGCCCGGCTGCCAAATTGGAAACGTCCAGAGATTGCGCCCACAGGAAAGCTGCCAGCACTGAAAGCTCTAGCTGGTTTTCACTGTCCCTTGGAACTGCATTCGCTGCCACACAGACATTCGCGCTCTGCTAAAGCATTGCTTCGTAATGGGGCAACACTCTGTATCTCTCTCTGGCAGAGCCCGGCTGCCAAATTGGAAACGTCCAGAGATTGCGCCCACAGGAAAGCTGCCAGCACTGAAAGCTCTAGCTGGTTTTCACTGTCCCTTGGAACTGCATTCGCTGCCACACAGACATTCGCGCTCTGCTAAAGCTTAACTTGGTAATTGGGCAACACTCTGTATCTCTCTCTGGCAGAGCCCGGCTGCCAAATTGGAAACGTCCAGACATTGCGCCCACAGGAAAGCTGCCAGCACTGAAAGCTCTAGCTGGTTTTCACTGTCCCTTGGAACTGCATTCGCTGCCACACAGACATTCGCGCTCTGCTAAAGCATTGCTTCGTAATGGGGCAACACTCTGTATCTCTCTCTGGCAGAGCCCGGCTGCCAAATTGGAAACGTCCAGAGATTGCGCCCACAGGAAAGCTGCCAGCACTGAAAGCTCTAGCTGGTTTTCACTGTCCCTTGGAACTGCATTCGCTGCCACACAGACATTCGCGCTCTGCTAAAGCATTGCTTCGTAATGGGGCAACACTCTGTATCTCTCTCTGGCAGAGCCCGGCTGCCAAATTGGAAACGTCCAGACATTGCGCCCACAGGAAAGCTGCCAGCACTGAAAGCTCTAGCTGGTTTTCACTGTCCCTTGGAACTGCATTCGCTGCCACACAGACATTCGCGCTCTGCTAAAGCATTGCTTCGTAATGGGGCAACACTCTGTATCTCTCTCTGGCAGAGCCCGGCTGCCAAATTGGAAACGTCCAGAGATTGCGCCCACAGGAAAGCTGCCAGCACTGAAAGCTCTAGCTGGTTTTCACTGTCCCTTGGAACTGCATTCGCTGCCACACAGACATTCGCGCTCTGCTAAAGCATTGCTTCCTAATGGGGCAACACTCTGTATCTCTCTCTGGCAGAGCCCGGCTGCCAAATTGGAAACGTCCAGAGATTGGGCCCACAGGAAAGATGCCAGCACTGAAAGCTCTAGCTGGTTTTCACTGTCCCTTGGAACTGCATTCGCTGCCACACAGACATTCGCGCTCTGCTAAAGCATTGCTTCGTAATGGGGCAACACTCTGTATCTCTCTCTGGCAGAGCCTGGCTGCCAAATTGGAAACGTCCAGACATTGCGCCCACAGGAAAGCTGCCAGCACTGAAAGCTCTAGCTGGTTTTCACTGTCCCTTGGAACTGCATTCGCTGCCACACAGACATTCGCGCTCTGCTAAAGCATTGCTTCGTAATGGGGCAACACTCTGTATCTCTCTCTGGCAGAGCCCGGCTGCCAAATTGGAAACGTCCAGAGATTGCGCCCACAGGAAAGCTGCCAGCACTGAAAGCTCTAGCTGGTTTTCACTGTCCCTTGGAACTGCATTCGCTGCCACACAGACATTCGCGCTCTGCTAAAGCATTGCTTCGTAATGGGGCAACACTCTGTATCTCTCTCTGGCAGAGCCCGGCTGCCAAATTGGAAACGTCCAGAGATTGCGCCCACAGGAAAGCTGCCAGCACTGAAAGCTCTAGCTGGTTTTCACTGTCCCTTGGAACTGCATTCGCTGCCACACAGACATTCGCGCTCTGCTAAAGCATTGCTTCGTAATGGGGCAACACTCTGTATCTCTCTCTGGCAGAGCCCGGCTGTCAAATTGGAAACGTCCAGAGATTGCGCCCACAGGAAAGCTGCCAGCACTGAAAGCTCTAGCTGGTTTTCACTGTCCCTTGGAACTGCATTCGCTGCCACACAGACATTCGCGCTCTGCTAAAGCATTGCTTCGTAATGGGGCAACACTCTGTATCTCTCTCTGGCAGAGCCCAGCTGCCAAATTGGAAACGTCCAGAGATTGCGCCCACAGGAAAGCTGCCAGCACTGAAAGCTCTAGCTGGTTTTCACTGTCCCTTGGAACTGCATTCGCTGCCACACAGACATTCGCGCTCTGCTAAAGCATTGCTTCCTAATGGGGCAACACTCTGTATCTCTCTCTGGCAGAGCCCGGCTGCCAAATTGGAAACGTCCAGAGATTGCGCCCACAGGAAAGATGCCAGCACTGAAAGCTCTAGCTGGTTTTCACTGTCCCTTGGAACTGCATTCGCTGCCACACAGACATTCGCGCTCTGCTAAAGCATTGCTTCGTAATGGGGCAACACTCTGTATCTCTCTCTGTGGCAGAGCCTGGCTGCCAAATTGGAAACGTCCAGACATTGCGCCCACAGGAAAGCTGCCAGCACTGAAAGCTCTAGCTGGTTTTCACTGTCCCTTGGAACTGCATTCGCTGCCACACAGACATTCGTGCTCTGCTAAAGCATTGCTTCGTAATGGGGCAACACTCTGTATCTCTCTCTGGCAGAGCCCGGCTGCCAAATTGGAAACGTCCAGACATTGCGCCCACAGGAAAGCTGCCAGCACTGAAAGCTCTAGCTGGTTTTCACTGTCCCTTGGAACTGCATTCGCTGCCACACAGACATTCGCGCTCTGCTAAAGCATTGCTTCCTAATGGGGCAATACTCTGTATCTCTCTCTGGCAGAGCCCGGCTGCCAAATTGGAAACGTCCAGACATTGCGCCCACAGGAAAGCTGCCAGCACTGAAAGCTCTAGCTGGTTTTCACTGTCCCTTGGAACTGCATTCGCTGCCACACAGACATTCGCGCTCTGCTAAAGCATTGCTTCGTAATGGGGCAACACTCTGTATCTCTCTCTGGCAGAGCCCGGCTGCCAAATTGGAAACGTCCAGACATTGCGCCCACAGGAAAGCTGCCAGCACTGAAAGCTCTAGCTGGTTTTCACTGTCCCTTGGAACTGCATTCGCTGCCACACAGACATTCGCGCTCTGCTAAAGCATTGCTTCGTAATGGGGCAACACTCTGTATCTCTCTCTGGCAGAGCCCGGCTGCCAAATTGGAAACGTCCAGAGATTGCGCCCACAGGAAAGCTGCCAGCACTGAAAGCTCTAGCTGGTTTTCACTGTCCCTTGGAACTGCATTCGCTGCCACACAGACATTCGCGCTCTGCTAAAGCATTGCTTCGTAATGGGGCAACACTCTGTATCTCTCTCTGGCAGAGCCCGGCTGCCAAATTGGAAACGTCCAGAGATTGCGCCCACAGGAAAGCTGCCAGCACTGAAAGCTCTAGCTGGTTTTCACTGTCCCTTGGAACTGCATTCGCTGCCACACAGACATTCGCGCTCTGCTAAAGCATTGCTTCGTAATGGGGCAACACTCTGTATCTCTCTCTGGCAGAGCCCGGCTGCCAAATTGGAAACGTCCAGAGATTGCGCCCACAGGAAAGCTGCCAGCACTGAAAGCTCTAGCTGGTTTTCACTGTCCCTTGGAACTGCATTCGCTGCCACACAGACATTCGCGCTCTGCTAAAGCATTGCTTCGTAATGGGGCAACACTCTGTATCTCTCTCTGGCAGAGCCCGGCTGCCAAATTGGAAACGTCCAGAGATTGCGCCCACAGGAAAGCTGCCAGCACTGAAAGCTCTAGCTGGTTTTCACTGTCCCTTGGAACTGCATTCGCTGCCACACAGACATTCGCGCTCTGCTAAAGCATTGCTTCGTAATGGGGCAACACTCTGTATCTCTCTCTGGCAGAGCCCGGCTGCCAAATTGGAAACGTCCAGACATTGCGCCCACAGGAAAGCTGCCAGCACTGAAAGCTCTAGCTGGTTTTCACTGTCCCTTGGAACTGCATTCGCTGCCACACAGACATTCGCGCTCTGCTAAAGCATTGCTTCGTAATGGGGCAACACTCTGTATCTCTCTCTGGCAGAGCCCGGCTGCCAAATTGGAAACGTCCAGAGATTGCGCCCACAGGAAAGCTGCCAGCACTGAAAGCTCTAGCTGGTTTTCACTGTCCCTTGGAACTGCATTCGCTGCCACACAGACATTCGCGCTCTGCTAAAGCATTGCTTCCTAATGGGGCAACACTCTGTATCTCTCTCTGGCAGAGCCCGGCTGCCAAATTGGAAACGTCCAGAGATTGGGCCCACAGGAAAGATGCCAGCACTGAAAGCTCTAGCTGGTTTTCACTGTCCCTTGGAACTGCATTCGCTGCCACACAGACATTCGCGCTCTGCTAAAGCATTGCTTCGTAATGGGGCAACACTCTGTATCTCTCTCTGGCAGAGCCCGGCTGCCAAATTGGAAACGTCCAGACATTGCGCCCACAGGAAAGCTGCCAGCACTGAAAGCTCTAGCTGGTTTTCACTGTCCCTTGGAACTGCATTCGCTGCCACACAGACATTCGCGCTCTGCTAAAGCATTGCTTCGTAATGGGGCAACACTCTGTATCTCTCTCTGGCAGAGCCCGGCTGCCAAATTGGAAACGTCCAGAGATTGCGCCCACAGGAAAGCTGCCAGCACTGAAAGCTCTAGCTGGTTTTCACTGTCCCTTGGAACTGCATTCGCTGCCACACAGACATTCGCGCTCTGCTAAAGCATTGCTTCGTAATGGGGCAACACTCTGTATCTCTCTCTGTCAGAGCCCGGCTGCCAAATTGGAAACGTCCAGAGATTGCGCCCACAGGAAAGCTGCCAGCACTGAAAGCTCTAGCTGGTTTTCACTGTCCCTTGGAACTGCATTCGCTGCCACACAGACATTCGCGCTCTGCTAAAGCATTGCTTCGTAATGGGGCAACACTCTGTATCTCTCTCTGGCAGAGCCCGGCTGCCAAATTGGAAACGTCCAGACATTGCGCCCACAGGAAAGCTGCCAGCACTGAAAGCTCTAGCTGGTTTTCACTGTCCCTTGGAACTGCATTCGCTGCCACACAGACATTCGCGCTCTGCTAAAGCATTGCTTCGTAATGGGGCAACACTCTGTATCTCTCTCTGGCAGAGCCCGGCTGCCAAATTGGAAACGTCCAGACATTGCGCCCACAGGAAAGCTGCCAGCACTGAAAGCTCTAGCTGGTTTTCACTGTCCCTTGGAACTGCATTCGCTGCCACACAGACATTCGCGCTCTGCTAAAGCATTGCTTCGTAATGGGGCAACACTCTGTATCTCTCTCTGGCAGAGCCCGGCTGCCAAATTGGAAACGTCCAGAGATTGCGCCCACAGGAAAGCTGCCAGCACTGAAAGCTCTAGCTGGTTTTCACTGTCCCTTGGAACTGCATTCGCTGCCACACAGACATTCGCGCTCTGCTAAAGCTTAACTTGGTAATTGGGCAACACTCTGTATCTCTCTCTGGCAGAGCCCGGCTGCCAAATTGGAAACGTCCAGACATTGCGCCCACAGGAAAGCTGCCAGCACTGAAAGCTCTAGCTGGTTTTCACTGTCCCTTGGAACTGCATTCGCTGCCACACAGACATTCGCGCTGTGCTAAAGCCTAACTTGGTAATTGGGCAACACTCTGTATCTCTCTCTGGCAGAGCCCGGCTGCCAAATTGGAAACGTCCAGACATTGCGCCCACAGGAAAGCTGCCAGCACTGAAAGCTCTAGCTGGTTTTCACTGTCCCTTGGAACTGCATTCGCTGCCACACAGACATTCGCGCTCTGCTAAAGCATTGCTTCGTAATGGGGCAACACTCTGTATCTCTCTCTGGCAGAGCCCGGCTGCCAAATTGGAAACGTCCAGACATTGCGCCCACAGGAAAGCTGCCAGCACTGAAAGCTCTAGCTGGTTTTCACTGTCCCTTGGAACTGCATTCGCTGCCACACAGACATTCGCGCTCTGCTAAAGCATTGCTTCGTAATGGGGCAACACTCTGTATCTCTCTCTGGCAGAGCCCGGCTGCCAAATTGGAAACGTCCAGACATTGCGCCCACAGGAAAGCTGCCAGCACTGAAAGCTCTAGCTGGTTTTCACTGTCCCTTGGAACTGCATTCGCTGCCACACAGACATTCGCGCTCTGCTAAAGCATTGCTTCGTAATGGGGCAACACTCTGTATCTCTCTCTGGCAGAGCCCGGCTGCCAAATTGGAAACGTCCAGAGATTGCGCCCACAGGAAAGCTGCCAGCACTGAAAGCTCTAGCTGGTTTTCACTGTCCCTTGGAACTGCATTCGCTGCCACACAGACATTCGCGCTCTGCTAAAGCATTGCTTCGTAATGGGGCAACACTCTGTATCTCTCTCTGGCAGAGCCCGGCTGCCAAATTGGAAACGTCCAGAGATTGCGCCCACAGGAAAGCTGCCAGCACTGAAAGCTCTAGCTGGTTTTCACTGTCCCTTGGAACTGCATTCGCTGCCACACAGACATTCGCGCTCTGCTAAAGCATTGCTTCGTAATGGGGCAACACTCTGTATCTCTCTCTGGCAGAGCCCGGCTGCCAAATTGGAAACGTCCAGAGATTGCGCCCACAGGAAAGCTGCCAGCACTGAAAGCTCTAGCTGGTTTTCACTGTCCCTTGGAACTGCATTCGCTGCCACACAGACATTCGCGCTCTGCTAAAGCATTGCTTCGTAATGGGGCAACACTCTGTATCTCTCTCTGGCAGAGCCCGGCTGCCAAATTGGAAACGTCCAGAGATTGCGCCCACAGGAAAGCTGCCAGCACTGAAAGCTCTAGCTGGTTTTCACTGTCCCTTGGAACTGCATTCGCTGCCACACAGACATTCGCGCTCTGCTAAAGCTTAACTTGGTAATTGGGCAACACTCTGTATCTCTCTCTGGCAGAGCCCGGCTGCCAAATTGGAAACGTCCAGACATTGCGCCCACAGGAAAGCTGCCAGCACTGAAAGCTCTAGCTGGTTTTCACTGTCCCTTGGAACTGCATTCGCTGCCACACAGACATTCGCGCTCTGCTAAAGCCTAACTTGGTAATTGGGCAACACTCTGTATCTCTCTCTGGCAGAGCCCGGCTGCCAAATTGGAAACGTCCAGACATTGCGCCCACAGGAAAGCTGCCAGCACTGAAAGCTCTAGCTGGTTTTCACTGTCCCTTGGAACTGCATTCGCTGCCACACAGACATTCGCGCTCTGCTAAAGCATTGCTTCGTAATGGGGCAACACTCTGTATCTCTCTCTGGCAGAGCCCGGCTGCCAAATTGGAAACGTCCAGACATTGCGCCCACAGGAAAGCTGCCAGCACTGAAAGCTCTAGCTGGTTTTCACTGTCCCTTGGAACTGCATTCGCTGCCACACAGACATTCGCGCTCTGCTAAAGCATTGCTTCGTAATGGGGCAACACTCTGTATCTCTCTCTGGCAGAGCCCGGCTGCCAAATTGGAAACGTCCAGAGATTGCGCCCACAGGAAAGCTGCCAGCACTGAAAGCTCTAGCTGGTTTTCACTGTCCCTTGGAACTGCATTCGCTGCCACACAGACATTCGCGCTCTGCTAAAGCATTGCTTCCTAATGGGGCAACACTCTGTATCTCTCTCTGGCAGAGCCCGGCTGCCAAATTGGAAACGTCCAGAGATTGCGCCCACAGGAAAGATGCCAGCACTGAAAGCTCTAGCTGGTTTTCACTGTCCCTTGGAACTGCATTCGCTGCCACACAGACATTCGCGCTCTGCTAAAGCATTGCTTCGTAATGGGGCAACACTCTGTATCTCTCTCTGGCAGAGCCCGGCTGCCAAATTGGAAACGTCCAGACATTGCGCCCACAGGAAAGCTGCCAGCACTGAAAGCTCTAGCTGGTTTTCACTGTCCCTTGGAACTGCATTCGCTGCCACACAGACATTCGCGCTCTGCTAAAGCATTGCTTCGTAATGGGGCAACACTCTGTATCTCTCTCTGGCAGAGCCCGGCTGCCAAATTGGAAACGTCCAGAGATTGCGCCCACAGGAAAGCTGCCAGCACTGAAAGCTCTAGCTGGTTTTCACTGTCCCTTGGAACTGCATTCGCTGCCACACAGACATTCGCGCTCTGCTAAAGCATTGCTTCGTAATGGGGCAACACTCTGTATCTCTCTCTGGCAGAGCCCGGCTGCCAAATTGGAAACATCCAGACATTGCGCCCACAGGAAAGCTGCCAGCACTGAAAGCTCTAGCTGGTTTTCACTGTCCCTTGGAACTGCATTCGCTGCCACACAGACATTCGCGCTCTGCTAAAGCATTGCTTCGTAATGGGGCAACACTCTGTATCTCTCTCTGGCAGAGCCCGGCTGCCAAATTGGAAACGTCCAGACATTGCGCCCACAGGAAAGCTGCCAGCACTGAAAGCTCTAGCTGGTTTTCACTGTCCCTTGGAACTGCATTCGCTGCCACACAGACATTCGCGCTCTGCTAAAGCATTGCTTCGTAATGGGGCAACACTCTGTATCTCTCTCTGGCAGAGCCCGGCTGCCAAATTGGAAACGTCCAGAGATTGCGCCCACAGGAAAGCTGCCAGCACTGAAAGCTCTAGCTGGTTTTCACTGTCCCTTGGAACTGCATTCGCTGCCACACAGACATTCGCGCTCTGCTAAAGCATTGCTTCGTAATGGGGCAACACTCTGTATCTCTCTCTGGCAGAGCCCGGCTGCCAAATTGGAAACGTCCAGAGATTGCGCCCACAGGAAAGCTGCCAGCACTGAAAGCTCTAGCTGGTTTTCACTGTCCCTTGGAACTGCATTCGCTGCCACACAGACATTCGCGCTCTGCTAAAGCATTGCTTCGTAATGGGGCAACACTCTGTATCTCTCTCTGGCAGAGCCCGGCTGCCAAATTGGAAACGTCCAGACATTGCGCCCACAGGAAAGCTGCCAGCACTGAAAGCTCTAGCTGGTTTTCACTGTCCCTTGGAACTGCATTCGCTGCCACACAGACATTCGCGCTCTGCTAAAGCATTGCTTCGTAATGGGGCAACACTCTGTATCTCTCTCTGGCAGAGCCCGGCTGCCAAATTGGAAACGTCCAGAGATTGCGCCCACAGGAAAGCTGCCAGCACTGAAAGCTCTAGCTGGTTTTCACTGTCCCTTGGAACTGCATTCGCTGCCACACAGACATTCGCGCTCTGCTAAAGCATTGCTTCGTAATGGGGCAACACTCTGTATCTCTCTCTGGCAGAGCCCGGCTGCCAAATTGGAAACGTCCAGACATTGCGCCCACAGGAAAGCTGCCAGCACTGAAAGCTCTAGCTGGTTTTCACTGTCCCTTGGAACTGCATTCGCTGCCACACAGACATTCGCGCTCTGCTAAAGCATTGCTTCGTAATGGGGCAACACTCTGTATCTCTCTCTGGCAGAGCCCGGCTGCCAAATTGGAAACGTCCAGAGATTGCGCCCACAGGAAAGCTGCCAGCACTGAAAGCTCTAGCTGGTTTTCACTGTCCCTTGGAACTGCATTCGCTGCCACACAGACATTCGCGCTCTGCTAAAGCATTGCTTCCTAATGGGGCAACACTCTGTATCTCTCTCTGGCAGAGCCCGGCTGCCAAATTGGAAACGTCCAGAGATTGGGCCCACAGGAAAGATGCCAGCACTGAAAGCTCTAGCTGGTTTTCACTGTCCCTTGGAACTGCATTCGCTGCCACACAGACATTCGCGCTCTGCTAAAGCATTGCTTCGTAATGGGGCAACACTCTGTATCTCTCTCTGGCAGAGCCTGGCTGCCAAATTGGAAACGTCCAGACATTGCGCCCACAGGAAAGCTGCCAGCACTGAAAGCTCTAGCTGGTTTTCACTGTCCCTTGGAACTGCATTCGCTGCCACACAGACATTCGCGCTCTGCTAAAGCATTGCTTCGTAATGGGGCAACACTCTGTATCTCTCTCTGGCAGAGCCCGGCTGCCAAATTGGAAACGTCCAGACATTGCGCCCACAGGAAAGCCGCCAGCACTGAAAGCTCTAGCTGGTTTTCACTGTCCCTTGGAACTGCATTCGCTGCCACACAGACATTTGCGCTCTGCTAAAGCTTAACTTGGTAATTGGGCAACACTCTGTATCTCTCTCTGGCAGAGCCCGGCTGCCAAATTGGAAACGTCCAGACATTGCGCCCACAGGAAAGCTGCCAGCACTGAAAGCTCTAGCTGGTTTTCACTGTCCCTTGGAACTGCATTCGCTGCCACACAGACATTCGCGCTCTGCTAAAGCATTGCTTCGTAATGGGGCAACACTCTGTATCTCTCTCTGGCAGAGCCCGGCTGCCAAATTGGAAACGTCCAGACATTGCGCCCACAGGAAAGCTGCCAGCACTGAAAGCTCTAGCTGGTTTTCACTGTCCCTTGGAACTGCATTCGCTGCCACACAGACATTCGCGCTCTGCTAAAGCATTGCTTCCTAATGGGGCAACACTCTGTATCTCTCTCTGGCAGAGCCCGGCTGCCAAATTGGAAACGTCCAGACATTGCGCCCACAGGAAAGCTGCCAGCACTGAAAGCTCTAGCTGGTTTTCACTGTCCCTTGGAACTGCATTCGCTGCCACACAGACATTCGCGCTCTGCTAAAGCATTGCTTCGTAATGGGGCAACACTCTGTATCTCTCTCTGGCAGAGCCCGGCTGCCAAATTGGAAACGTCCAGAGATTGCGCCCACAGGAAAGCTGCCAGCACTGAAAGCTCTAGCTGGTTTTCACTGTCCCTTGGAACTGCATTCGCTGCCACACAGACATTCGCGCTCTGCTAAAGCATTGCTTCTAATGGGGCAACACTCTGTATCTCTCTCTGGCAGAGCCCGGCTGCCAAATTGGAAACGTCCAGAGATTGCGCCCACAGGAAAGCTGCCAGCACTGAAAGCTCTAGCTGGTTTTCACTGTCCCTTGGAACTGCATTCGCTGCCACACAGACATTCGCGCTCTGCTAAAGCATTGCTTCGTAATGGGGCAACACTCTGTATCTCTCTCTGGCAGAGCCCGGCTGCCAAATTGGAAACGTCCAGAGATTGCGCCCACAGGAAAGCTGCCAGCACTGAAAGCTCTAGCTGGTTTTCACTGTCCCTTGGAACTGCATTCGCTGCCACACAGACATTCGCGCTCTGCTAAAGCATTGCTTCGTAATGGGGCAACACTCTGTATCTCTCTCTGGCAGAGCCCGGCTGTCAAATTGGAAACGTCCAGACATTGCGCCCACAGGAAAGCTGCCAGCACTGAAAGCTCTAGCTGGTTTTCACTGTCCCTTGGAACTGCATTCGCTGCCACACAGACATTCGCGCTCTGCTAAAGCATTGCTTCCTAATGGGGCAACACTCTGTATCTCTCTCTGGCAGAGCCCGGCTGCCAAATTGGAAACGTCCAGAGATTGCGCCCACAGGAAAGCTGCCAGCACTGAAAGCTCTAGCTGGTTTTCACTGTCCCTTGGAACTGCATTCGCTGCCACACAGACATTCGCGCTCTGCTAAAGCATTGCTTCGTAATGGGGCAACACTCTGTATCTCTCTCTGGCAGAGCCCGGCTGCCAAATTGGAAACGTCCAGAGATTGCGCCCACAGGAAAGCTGCCAGCACTGAAAGCTCTAGCTGGTTTTCACTGTCCCTTGGAACTGCATTCGCTGCCACACAGACATTCGCGCTCTGCTAAAGCATTGCTTCGTAATGGGGCAACACTCTGTATCTCTCTCTGGCAGAGCCCGGCTGCCAAATTGGAAACGTCCAGAGATTGCGCCCACAGGAAAGCTGCCAGCACTGAAAGCTCTAGCTGGTTTTCACTGTCCCTTGGAACTGCATTCGCTGCCACACAGACATTCGCGCTCTGCTAAAGCTTAACTTGGTAATTGGGCAACACTCTGTATCTCTCTCTGGCAGAGCCCGGCTGCCAAATTGGAAACGTCCAGACATTGCGCCCACAGGAAAGCTGCCAGCACTGAAAGCTCTAGCTGGTTTTCACTGTCCCTTGGAACTGCATTCGCTGCCACACAGACATTCGCGCTCTGCTAAAGCATTGCTTCGTAATGGGGCAACACTCTGTATCTCTCTCTGGCAGAGCCCGGCTGCCAAATTGGAAACGTCCAGAGATTGCGCCCACAGGAAAGCTGCCAGCACTGAAAGCTCTAGCTGGTTTTCACTGTCCCTTGGAACTGCATTCGCTGCCACACAGACATTCGCGCTCTGCTAAAGCATTGCTTCGTAATGGGGCAACACTCTGTATCTCTCTCTGGCAGAGCCCGGCTGCCAAATTGGAAACGTCCAGAGATTGCGCCCACAGGAAAGCTGCCAGCACTGAAAGCTCTAGCTGGTTTTCACTGTCCCTTGGAACTGCATTCGCTGCCACACAGACATTCGCGCTCTGCTAAAGCATTGCTTCGTAATGGGGCAACACTCTGTATCTCTCTCTGGCAGAGCCCGGCTGCCAAATTGGAAACGTCCAGAGATTGCGCCCACAGGAAAGCTGCCAGCACTGAAAGCTCTAGCTGGTTTTCACTGTCCCTTGGAACTGCATTCGCTGCCACACAGACATTCGCGCTCTGCTAAAGCATTGCTTCGTAATGGGGCAACACTCTGTATCTCTCTCTGGCAGAGCCCGGCTGCCAAATTGGAAACGTCCAGAGATTGCGCCCACAGGAAAGCTGCCAGCACTGAAAGCTCTAGCTGGTTTTCACTGTCCCTTGGAACTGCATTCGCTGCCACACAGACATTCGCGCTCTGCTAAAGCATTGCTTCGTAATGGGGCAACACTCTGTATCTCTCTCTGGCAGAGCCCGGCTGCCAAATTGGAAACGTCCAGACATTGCGCCCACAGGAAAGCTGCCAGCACTGAAAGCTCTAGCTGGTTTTCACTGTCCCTTGGAACTGCATTCGCTGCCACACAGACATTTGCGCTCTGCTAAAGCATTGCTTCGTAAAGGGGCAACACTCTGTATCTCTCTCTGGCAGAGCCCGGCTGCCAAATTGGAAACGTCCAGAGATTGCGCCCACAGGAAAGCTGCCAGCACTGAAAGCTCTAGCTGGTTTTCACTGTCCCTTGGAACTGCATTCGCTGCCACACAGACATTCGCGCTCTGCTAAAGCATTGCTTCGTAATGGGGCAACACTCTGTATCTCTCTCTGGCAGAGCCCGGCTGCCAAATTGGAAACGTCCAGACATTGCGCCCACAGGAAAGCTGCCAGCACTGAAAGCTCTAGCTGGTTTTCACTGTCCCTTGGAACTGCATTCGCTGCCACACAGACATTCGCGCTCTGCTAAAGCATTGCTTCCTAATGGGGCAACACTCTGTATCTCTCTCTGGCAGAGCCCGGCTGCCAAATTGGAAACGTCCAGAGATTGCGCCCACAGGAAAGCTGCCAGCACTGAAAGCTCTAGCTGGTTTTCACTGTCCCTTGGAACTGCATTCGCTGCCACACAGACATTCGCGCTCTGCTAAAGCATTGCTTCGTAATGGGGCAACACTCTGTATCTCTCTCTGGCAGAGCCCGGCTGTCAAATTGGAAACGTCCAGAGATTGCGCCCACAGGAAAGCTGCCAGCACTGAAAGCTCTAGCTGGTTTTCACTGTCCCTTGGAACTGCATTCGCTGCCACACAGACATTCGCGCTCTGCTAAAGCATTGCTTCCTAATGGGGCAACACTCTGTATCTCTCTCTGGCAGAGCCCGGCTGCCAAATTGGAAACGTCCAGAGATTGCGCCCACAGGAAAGCTGCCAGCACTGAAAGCTCTAGCTGGTTTTCACTGTCCCTTGGAACTGCATTCGCTGCCACACAGACATTCGCGCTCTGCTAAAGCATTGCTTCGTAATGGGGCAACACTCTGTATCTCTCTCTGGCAGAGCCCGGCTGCCAAATTGGAAACGTCCAGACATTGCGCCCACAGGAAAGCTGCCAGCACTGAAAGCTCTAGCTGGTTTTCACTGTCCCTTGGAACTGCATTCGCTGCCACACAGACATTCGCGCTCTGCTAAAGCATTGCTTCGTAATGGGGCAACACTCTGTATCTCTCTCTGGCAGAGCCCGGCTGCCAAATTGGAAACGTCCAGAGATTGCGCCCACAGGAAAGCTGCCAGCACTGAAAGCTCTAGCTGGTTTTCACTGTCCCTTGGAACTGCATTCGCTGCCACACAGACATTCGCGCTCTGCTAAAACATTGCTTCGTAATGGGGCAACACTCTGTATCTCTCTCTGGCAGAGCCCGGCTGCCAAATTGGAAACGTCCAGAGATTGCGCCCACAGGAAAGCTGCCAGCAGTGAAAGCTCTAGCTGGTTTTCACTGTCCCTTGGAACTGCATTCGCTGCCACACAGACATTCGCGCTCTGCTAAAGCATTGCTTCCTAATGGGGCAACACTCTGTATCTCTCTCTGGCAGAGCCCGGCTGCCAAATTGGAAACGTCCAGACATTGCGCCCACAGGAAAGATGCCAGCACTGAAAGCTCTAGCTGGTTTTCACTGTCCCTTGGAACTGCATTCGCTGCCACACAGACATTCGCGCTCTGCTAAAGCATTGCTTCGTAATGGGGCAACACTCTGTATCTCTCTCTGGCAGAGCCTGGCTGCCAAATTGGAAACGTCCAGACATTGCGCCCACAGGAAAGCTGCCAGCACTGAAAGCTCTAGCTGGTTTTCACTGTCCCTTGGAACTGCATTCGCTGCCACACAGACATTCGCGCTCTGCTAAAGCATTGCTTCGTAATGGGGCAACACTCTGTATCTCTCTCTGGCAGAGCCCGGCTGCCAAATTGGAAACGTCCAGACATTGCGCCCACAGGAAAGCTGCCAGCACTGAAAGCTCTAGCTGGTTTTCACTGTCCCTTGGAACTGCATTCGCTGCCACACAGACATTCGCGCTCTGCTAAAGCATTGCTTCCTAATGGGGCAACACTCTGTATCTCTCTCTGGCAGAGCCCGGCTGCCAAATTGGAAACGTCCAGAGATTGCGCCCACAGGAAAGATGCCAGCACTGAAAACTCTAGCTGGTTTTCACTGTCCCTTGGAACTGCATTCGCTGCCACACAGACATTCGCGCTCTGCTAAAGCATTGCTTCGTAATGGGGCAACACTCTGTATCTCTCTCTGGCAGAGCCCGGCTGCCAAATTGGAAACGTCCAGACATTGCGCCCACAGGAAAGCTGCCAGCACTGAAAGCTCTAGCTGGTTTTCACTGTCCCTTGGAACTGCATTCGCTGCCACACAGACATTCGCGCTCTGCTAAAGCATTGCTTCGTAATGGGGCAACACTCTGTATCTCTCTCTGGCAGAGCCCGGCTGCCAAATTGGAAACGTCCAGAGATTGCGCCCACAGGAAAGCTGCCAGCACTGAAAGCTCTAGCTGGTTTTCACTGTCCCTTGGAACTGCATTCGCTGCCACACAGACATTCGCGCTCTGCTAAAACATTGCTTCGTAATGGGGCAACACTCTGTATCTCTCTCTGGCAGAGCCCGGCTGCCAAATTGGAAACGTCCAGAGATTGCGCCCACAGGAAAGCTGCCAGCACTGAAAGCTCTAGCTGGTTTTCACTGTCCCTTGGAACTGCATTCGCTGCCACACAGACATTCGCGCTCTGCTAAAGCATTGCTTCCTAATGGGGCAACACTCTGTATCTCTCTCTGGCAGAGCCCGGCTGCCAAATTGGAAACGTCCAGAGATTGGGCCCACAGGAAAGATGCCAGCACTGAAAGCTCTAGCTGGTTTTCACTGTCCCTTGGAACTGCATTCGCTGCCACACAGACATTCGCGCTCTGCTAAAGCATTGCTTCGTAATGGGGCAACACTCTGTATCTCTCTCTGGCAGAGCCTGGCTGCCAAATTGGAAACGTCCAGACATTGCGCCCACAGGAAAGCTGCCAGCACTGAAAGCTCTAGCTGGTTTTCACTGTCCCTTGGAACTGCATTCGCTGCCACACAGACATTCGCGCTCTGCTAAAGCATTGCTTCGTAATGGGGCAACACTCTGTATCTCTCTCTGGCAGAGCCCGGCTGCCAAATTGGAAACGTCCAGAGATTGCGCCCACAGGAAAGCCGCCAGCACTGAAAGCTCTAGCTGGTTTTCACTGTCCCTTGGAACTGCATTCGCTGCCACACAGACATTTGCGCTCTGCTAAAGCTTAACTTGGTAATTGGGCAACACTCTGTATCTCTCTCTGGCAGAGCCCGGCTGCCAAATTGGAAACGTCCAGAGATTGCGCCCACAGGAAAGCTGCCAGCACTGAAAGCTCTAGCTGGTTTTCACTGTCCCTTGGAACTGCATTCGCTGCCACACAGACATTCGCGCTCTGCTAAAGCATTGCTTCGTAATGGGGCAACACTCTGTATCTCTCTCTGGCAGAGCCCGGCTGCCAAATTGGAAACGTCCAGACATTGCGCCCACAGGAAAGCTGCCAGCACTGAAAGCTCTAGCTGGTTTTCACTGTCCCTTGGAACTGCATTCGCTGCCACACAGACATTCGCGCTCTGCTAAAGCATTGCTTCCTAATGGGGCAACACTCTGTATCTCTCTCTGGCAGAGCCCGGCTGCCAAATTGGAAACGTCCAGACATTGCGCCCACAGGAAAGCTGCCAGCACTGAAAGCTCTAGCTGGTTTTCACTGTCCCTTGGAACTGCATTCGCTGCCACACAGACATTCGCGCTCTGCTAAAGCATTGCTTCGTAATGGGGCAACACTCTGTATCTCTCTCTGGCAGAGCCCAGCTGCCAAATTGGAAACGTCCAGAGATTGCGCCCACAGGAAAGCTGCCAGCACTGAAAGCTCTAGCTGGTTTTCACTGTCCCTTGGAACTGCATTCGCTGCCACACAGACATTCGCGCTCTGCTAAAGCATTGCTTCGTAATGGGGCAACACTCTGTATCTCTCTCTGGCAGAGCCCGGCTGCCAAATTGGAAACGTCCAGAGATTGCGCCCACAGGAAAGCTGCCAGCACTGAAAGCTCTAGCTGGTTTTCACTGTCCCTTGGAACTGCATTCGCTGCCACACAGACATTCGCGCTCTGCTAAAACATTGCTTCGTAATGGGGCAACACTCTGTATCTCTCTCTGGCAGAGCCCGGCTGCCAAATTGGAAACGTCCAGAGATTGCGCCCACAGGAAAGCTGCCAGCACTGAAAGCTCTAGCTGGTTTTCACTGTCCCTTGGAACTGCATTCGCTGCCACACAGACATTCGCGCTCTGCTAAAGCATTGCTTCCTAATGGGGCAACACTCTGTATCTCTCTCTGGCAGAGCCCGGCTGCCAAATTGGAAACGTCCAGAGATTGGGCCCACAGGAAAGATGCCAGCACTGAAAGCTCTAGCTGGTTTTCACTGTCCCTTGGAACTGCATTCGCTGCCACACAGACATTCGCGCTCTGCTAAAGCATTGCTTCGTAATGGGGCAACACTCTGTATCTCTCTCTGGCAGAGCCTGGCTGCCAAATTGGAAACGTCCAGACATTGCGCCCACAGGAAAGCTGCCAGCACTGAAAGCTCTAGCTGGTTTTCACTGTCCCTTGGAACTGCATTCGCTGCCACACAGACATTCGCGCTCTGCTAAAGCATTGCTTCGTAATGGGGCAACACTCTGTATCTCTCTCTGGCAGAGCCCGGCTGCCAAATTGGAAACGTCCAGAGATTGCGCCCACAGGAAAGCCGCCAGCACTGAAAGCTCTAGCTGGTTTTCACTGTCCCTTGGAACTGCATTCGCTGCCACACAGACATTTGCGCTCTGCTAAAGCTTAACTTGGTAATTGGGCAACACTCTGTATCTCTCTCTGGCAGAGCCCGGCTGCCAAATTGGAAACGTCCAGAGATTGCGCCCACAGGAAAGCTGCCAGCACTGAAAGCTCTAGCTGGTTTTCACTGTCCCTTGGAACTGCATTCGCTGCCACACAGACATTCGCGCTCTGCTAAAGCATTGCTTCGTAATGGGGCAACACTCTGTATCTCTCTCTGGCAGAGCCCGGCTGCCAAATTGGAAACGTCCAGACATTGCGCCCACAGGAAAGCTGCCAGCACTGAAAGCTCTAGCTGGTTTTCACTGTCCCTTGGAACTGCATTCGCTGCCACACAGACATTCGCGCTCTGCTAAAGCATTGCTTCCTAATGGGGCAACACTCTGTATCTCTCTCTGGCAGAGCCCGGCTGCCAAATTGGAAACGTCCAGACATTGCGCCCACAGGAAAGCTGCCAGCACTGAAAGCTCTAGCTGGTTTTCACTGTCCCTTGGAACTGCATTCGCTGCCACACAGACATTCGCGCTCTGCTAAAGCATTGCTTCGTAATGGGGCAACACTCTGTATCTCTCTCTGGCAGAGCCCAGCTGCCAAATTGGAAACGTCCAGAGATTGCGCCCACAGGAAAGCTGCCAGCACTGAAAGCTCTAGCTGGTTTTCACTGTCCCTTGGAACTGCATTCGCTGCCACACAGACATTCGCGCTCTGCTAAAGCATTGCTTCGTAATGGGGCAACACTCTGTATCTCTCTCTGGCAGATCCCGGCTGCCAAATTGGAAACGTCCAGAGATTGCGCCCACAGGAAAGCTGCCAGCACTGAAAGCTCTAGCTGGTTTTCACTGTCCCTTGGAACTGCATTCGCTGCCACACAGACATTCGCGCTCTGCTAAAGCATTGCTTCGTAATGGGGCAACACTCTGTATCTCTCTCTGGCAGAGCCCGGCTGCCAAATTGGAAACGTCCAGAGATTGCGCCCACAGGAAAGCTGCCAGCACTGAAAGCTCTAGCTGGTTTTCACTGTCCCTTGGAACTGCATTCGCTGCCACACAGACATTCGCGCTCTGCTAAAGCATTGCTTCGTAATGGGGCAACACTCTGTATCTCTCTCTGGCAGAGCCCAGCTGCCAAATTGGAAACGTCCAGAGATTGCGCCCACAGGAAAGCTGCCAGCACTGAAAGCTCTAGCTGGTTTTCACTGTCCCTTGGAACTGCATTCGCTGCCACACAGACATTCGCGCTCTGCTAAAGCATTGCTTCGTA